>NW_023270789.1:3240231-3394315 GCF_011800145.1 Mirounga leonina | reverse complement strand
GGATGGATGGATGGATGGATGGATGGATGGATGGATGGATGGATGGACAAATGACTTCATTGTTGAATGAATGAATTGGTTTTCTTTCTTCTCCTATGATACTTCTGCTATCAGAAGATTCTCAGCTGGGCTGGGACTAGGGTGAGGGGACCCTCAGCTAGGGTGCAAAATTTAAGGGAGCACCAAAAGAACTCAGTAATCAAGATAAATAATACTTAATGCAATATACTTAAGATTCAAAATTAGCAAAAAAAAATCTGTGAAGAGCAAAATCTCAACATTTTAAATAAACACGTGATCTGAAGGGCTTTACAGTGAGCTAAAGGCAGTTGGAAAATTAAGATCATCACCTGGTCAAGAGAAATTCTTCCCCTCCGACCCCCACCCTGGGGAACAGCAGGGGTGATAATGTTTTTAATTCCTGTGGGTGAGGTAAACCTGGGTGCTTGGGCCAGGCTGGTGTTGGCCTCCAAAGCCTGGCCGGGGCTGCATAGTACCAGGGGACACAGCCGGCCCCTTGGTCAGGCCTCAGTAGTCGTCATCAGCCCACCTGGTCAAGAGAAATTCTTAAACATGGCAATGTTATCCACTGAAAATAAGATACGCAAAGTAGATTTTGAAATCTTACTGAGTTTTTCATTAAAGCCGGGAAAGTACTATTCTAATAAACACTATTTTAGGGTATAAATAAAATATTTAAACTTAAAATACTGTTGAGTTCTAATATACCTACTTTTCAATTTTTCAATTTTTTTTTTTGTTACTGTAATGTTCTAGAAAAGTCTTGCTCCTTAAGAAAATACATACAGATGTGTATACAGGGGCATGCATTTTTTTTTCTTTTTTTCTTTTGCTCCAGTCTCCAAATGATTGGCCAGACCTGTTGTTTCCTGACTGTTCATTTAGCCATTCTGACCGGTGTGAGGCGGCATCTCATTGTGCTTTTGATTTGTATTTCCCTGATCGGAGGCCTACTACTTTAATCAATAGTTTTGTTTTGTTTTGTTTTGTTTTGCATGAAAGACTCTTGAAAAATAAATCTTGAAGAAGAAAAAGAGATCAAGAAGAGGAAGAGGCTGGGGAGAGAGGAAGGACTCTAACTCCCCAGGCTGCCCAGGGAACCCACACATCTGCTCACTTCACTCTCACTTCCGCCATCCCTGGTCACTCCTGGTCGGACCGCACAGGCCCTGGGCTGCTACTAGGCCTCTCACTACATGGCCCAGTGGCCAGGGCTGGGCTTCCTCTGGCTGGTGGACACACACAGCTGACCTTTTAGTTGAGGGTGGGGGGCGTAAATCTGAGGGTTTCAGAGGTCTCCCCACTCTCCGTGGAAGAGTGGCCACATGCCTCTAACTTCTCTTAGTGTAGCTTGGTGGTGAAGAGCCCTCTGGGGCTGCACTGCCCCATTGGAGTCCTGATTCTTTCGCTTGTGACCGGCTGACCTTGGACAGGTGCCTGTGGCTTTCCTCATGCATGAATCAGAGAGAGCAGTAGCACCTGCCTGTCCCTGGGGGAGGGCTGCTGATGGAGCCAGAGGCCTCGGGGAGGAGCACCAGGGATGCAGAGACGAGGCCGAGGGTGGGGGAGGGGGGTGGAGGGTCCAGTGCTGACTGTGGAGGGAGGTTCCACTGGCTCTGCAGGGGAAGCACCCCAGAAGGAGGGGCTGGGCAGGGAATGGGAATGCAGAAGATGGATGAGCAGGGGATGTGGATGCGGGGCAGAGCATGGCTAAGGGTGGCCGGGAGGAGACACACAGTGGGATGATCCGTCTCAAGAATCTTTTTTTTTTTTAAGATTTTATTTATTTGAGATAAAGTGTGAGCATGAGTGGGGGGGCGGGGGGGGTCGTGGGCAGAGGGAGAGGGAGAAGCAGGCTTCCCGCTGAGCAGGGAGCCCAATGTGGGGCTCGATCCCAGGACCCTGGGATCATGACCTGAGCCGAAGGCAGACGCTTAACGACTGAGCCACCCAGGCACCCCTGTCTTGAGATTCTAAGTTGAACTCTGGTTTATGACACTTTCATAGACTCACTGGCTGGTGTTTGAGGCTAGATGATTGTTCTTGGCTCTGACTTCCAAATAGAAGGTCGCTTTATCCTCTGGTAATTTTCAGCCCCAGGCAGAGTGGGGAAAACTGTAGTTGGGGTCCTGAGATTAGGGAAGTCGCCCACATAGTCCATTAGCCTCCAGGGCTGAGCCAGGGCTGAAGCAGCCGACGGGGAAGGCCAGCTCCGGGGGTGGGGGGGTGGGGGGGCTCCCTTTCCCAGGGCCAGCCCTCCTCTAATTGCTTAGTTCTTTTTGTTATAATAACGGTTTTATTAGGACATAATTCACACACAGTACAAGCCACTCATTTGAAGTGTACAATTTGATGGTTTTAGTCTGACAGTTATACAATTACTACAATATTAGGACATTGTCATCACCCCAAAAAGAAACCATGCCCTCATTAGCAGTCACTCCTTCCCCTGACCCAACATCCTCCTCCCAGCCCTGGGCCACTAGGAATCCACTTTTTAGCTCTATAGATCTGCCTATTCTATTTTGTATGGATGAACTTATATAGTGTGTGGTCTCTTTGGATTGGCTTCTTTCACTGAGCACGTTTTCAAGGCTCACCCATGTGGTAGCACATATCAGACCCTCATTACTTTTTTTTTTTTAAGTAGGCTCCACACCCAGCGGGGAGCCCAACATGGGGATTGAACTCATGACCCTGAGGTCAAGACCTGAGCCGCAATCAAGAGTCAGACACTTGCTTAACCGACTGAGCCTCCCAGGCGCCCTCAGATCCTCATTACTTTCTTTTTTTTTTTTTTTTTTTTAAAGATTTTATTTATTTATTTGAGACAGAGAGAATGAGAGAGAGAGAGCACATGAGAGGGGGGAGGGTCAGAGGCAGAAGCAGGCTCCCTGCCGAGCAGGGAGCCCGATGCGGGACTCGATCCAGGGACTCCAGGATCATGACCTGAGCCGAAGGCAGTCGCTTAACCAACTGAGCCACCCAGGCGCCCCCTCATTACTTTCTACACTGACTACTATCCCATTGTTTGAATGTACCACGTTTATCTTTTCATCAGTTGATGGACATATGGATTGTTCCATTTGGCTATTACGAGTAATGATCTATGAATATTCATATATGTGGACATGTTTTTCTCTTGGGCATACACCAAGGAGTGGAACAGCTGGATCATATGGTTGTAATTCCTTTGTTCTTTGTCTATACTTCTGTTTTAGGACTTAGTACACTCATCACAAGTGCTCACAGATCTGTTTGCCCTATCACATTGCAAGCCTTCCTGTCGCAGACCCCACAGAACCTAGCATCTACAAAGCACTAAGTACGTGGGAACTACTCCACTGAGCCAAATGCTGCTTACAGACACGGCAAGATGAGGCTGGAGAGCTACCCACCAGATCCCATGGCTGGGGGAGGGGGGGTCCCTGGTAACATTGACAAGCCTGATTGAAGTGGGTTCAAGAAAGGAGGAGAGGAGTCAGAAAAAAGGAAGTACAGATCATTTCTTTTGAGAAACTTTTACATTAAAGATAGTGGAAAAATGAGACCAGAGCTAGATGGGGAAGTGAATAAAGAGTATTTTGTTTTTTTGAAGATATGGGAAATGACAGTCTGTATGACGTAGCAGAGAGGTAAATGCTGATGATGCGGGAGAGAGGTAGACGAGGAGTGATCTCCTTAAGTAGATGAGGGCAGCTGGGATCCCACACAGAAGCAGTGTCATAGATGGAATATTTTTGTTCTAAGACTCACATGTTGAGACCCTAACGCCCATGTGACTCTATTTGGAGACAGGACCGTGAGGAGGTGACAAAGGTTACATGAGGCCCTGAGGGTAGAAACCTGCTCTGGTAGAGCTGGTGTCCTCAGAAGAAGAGGAGAGACACCAGGGCTCTTCCCAGCCATGAGCGGACACAGCGAGAAGGCAGCCGCCTGCAAACCAGGAAGAGAGCCCTCACCAGGAGCCAAACCAGCCAGCACCTTGATCTTGGACTTTCCAGCCTCTAGAACTGTGAGAAAATAAATTTCTGTTTTTTTAAGTCACCCAGTCTAATTTGTTTTTTAAGCCACTGGTATTTTGTCATGGCAGCCCCAGCAGAATAAGACAAGGGGGGAGAATGGAGGTTTCAGGAGGAGCAAAGGAGGGTTCACATGCAGTCACAGGAGGGGAGGCAAAGGACATGACTGCCAATGCAGTTGGGTGTGTAGACATGTGGTGGGAGGTTCTTCTGGATGCTTTTGTTTCAGTGACAGAGGAAGTGAAGCAAGCAGTAGAGCATGAGGACACAGGGCTGCAGGTCTAGGAAGAGAGGGGAGGAGACAGTGAGCAGACCAGGGCAATGCAGCGAGGCTGAGAGCCACTGGGAGCCCCCTGGGAGTCTGCAGTCACTGAGATGACACTCCTCAGCCCAGGGCTGTCTTTGCCTGCAGGGGTCCTTAGCAACTCAGGTGCAGGGAGGGAATCAGCAGAGGTGACTCTGCCCAGGGTTGGGATTTGGCCAAATGAGGAGGATGAACTGCAGGGTAAAAGAGTGAAGGTAGCAGGTTGCTCTCATGATGAACATGGAGACCCAGCACGACTCGGGGAACGAGAAGTCGCAGCGGCTGCAGGCCAGTGGGGGGCCGTGAGGTCACTGGCTTGGAGGACCTGTTGGGGCTGCAGGGTCTGTGGAGTGGGGCGCCAAGGGAGAGATGTGTAAGATGGAGAGCGGAGCAGGGATGCTTTTAACAGGGACTGTGAGGGGCTGAGGGCATTGGTGGTGGAAGGTCAGGGGCAAGACCAGGACGGTGGCTGCTGGGAAGGGAGGGAGGCAAGATGCTTGGGGCAGACCATGCCAGGGCACTGGACCTGGGGTTCTGAAAGCACACTCAGATACTGAAGGGAGGAGCGATAGGAAAGAGTGATCTGGACCTAGCGCTAAAGTTTTCACAGGTTGAGGAACAAAGATAACCAGAAAAGGGGTGTGTGGTGGTGGTGATCTGCTCGTTTGCCCATCGGAACTGAGGAAGGAGGCGTGGGCTGGAAGCAGACAGGAGCCAGGAGGACACCGGCCCTCCCTCTTGCCCAGGGTCCAAGGAGCACAGGAGAGGAAGGAACCGGCCCTTAAGAGGGCCTCAGGAAGCAGCATCCCTCGGGGAGAGTCAGGTTCCGGTGAGAACAGAAAGGGGAGGGAACATTCATAGCAGAGAATACGAGGAATTTTGCCGTTGATGGAAGGGTCAGAAAGGGCCTTACGGAGCATCTAGAGACAACGGTCTGGAAGGCGAAGGATGTTCTGGGAGTCCCAGGCTCCCCACAGGGCCTGGAATAAAGGGTTTCACAGGATGAGCCAGACACACATTTTTTTTTTTTTAAAGATTTTATTTATTTATTTGAGACAGAGAGAATGAGAGACAGAGAGCATGAGAGGGGGGAGGGTCAGAGGGAGAAGCAGACCCCCCGCCGAGCAGGGAGCCCGATGCGGGACTCGACCCCGGGACTCCAGGATCATGACCTGAGCCGAAGGCAGTCGCTTAACCGACTGAGCCACCCAGGCGCCCAGACACACATTTTGATAGGAAGCTTTGCTGCCCAGAGGTGAGAGGACCAGGGAGAAGTAGGGGTGGGTCTTCCCAGCAGTACTCAGGGCGCCCAGGACCCTGCCTCATTCTTGCTGATACCTGGGAGGGGCCCTGAGAGAGCTGCCTCACGCGGCTTTCAGCACACTTTGTCTTGGTGTGAAAAAGCAGTGTTTCCTCTTTGAGGCTGAAGACTCTCATGTGGCAGGAGCTCCAGGGGTAGTGTGGGTTCAGGAGCTAAGGGCTTGGGATGTTCGTATATATGACGGCCACCTGAGGGACAGCCAGGGCCGTCTGCTTCCTCATTCAGGAGACGCTTCTGTTCTGCATTTGTATAGGACTTTACAGTTTTTAAGAGTTCTCTGCTGTTTCCCTGCCCATGACACCAGACACTGAGTGAGTTAAGAGACCTTCATGAGACAAGTCTCCCTGCGTGTGGATGGCGGCGATCTGGTCTTAGCAAAATAAACGAAAAGACCCGTGTGTCCTCGCCTCCTGTCAAGAGCAACGGACCCAGCACGCGGAGCATACTTTGTCCATCTCCTCCCTCACTCTACTACCAATCCTGCAATGAATTCTTTTCCTTCTAAAACAAAAGAGAAGCGGAAGATAGATTTTAGGAAAAAACCTTCACCTCCTGAGGTGTGTGACTCAGAATATTTTTCTGACCTAAGAGGAAAAAAAAAAAAGCCAAACCATCTACCACTTATGTATATATTTACATATTTACAAATTTATATCTCTCTGATAGAAAATTTATAGTAAAAAATTGAGAGGCAAAAGTCATCTACAGTATCTAGTCATAGATCACAGCAGGGATAGGGTAGATACTGGTGCTGGTTGTTAGTTGATATTTCTTCCAGAAAAGAACCTTCTGGTGGAGGGCCACTTCAGATTAGAATTCCAAAATGTCCTCGAAGATGACATAAACTTGAACGGTAAATCAGATGGCTTTTTGTTCCATTATTTAAATAACTTAGTCGCTATACATTTGATTTCATCTTGTAGTACCGGTCAACTGGGGCTATTAAAAAAAAAAAGATCTCATGTTAGTAACTTGTAAAATGCAGACCAAATTACCCTCCTAGTCTAATGCGAGTAGCCCTTTTACAATAAAGCCATCAAAGCCAAGGGCTCCGGGGAGCAGAGATGGAGGGAGACTGGTCTTGGGCCCTCCTGGGATGGTAGCTGGAGGCCCACAGGAAGTACCACCTTCAGTGCGAGGCACTCGTTAACAGCCCATTTCCTCAAACCAACTCAGTCTTTGAGTGTCATCGAACTCTCCAAAGAACAAAGCTGAGACCTTAAGGACCCTTACATGAGCTGCTTCTCTTTGTGGCAGTTATCCGCTCCTTGCCACATGAGTCTCCTGGGGATAGTTACTGCCCCTCCCTCAGCCTCTCTTCCTGATGAGTCATCTCTGCAGTGGTGACAGGACCAGCCCCAGTTAGCTCAGAGGAAATGAGCCCAGGCACCAAGCTGCTGGACACGCCCCTTCAAACTGAGTTCCCGTTCTTGCCTAGTGCCTTCCCTACAGTCTGTACTTCATAGGTCAGACCAGATCTGCCAGGCGCAGCTCAGACCACACCAGGGTTCCCCAAATATCTGTACCCCGTTAGTGACCAGAGATCATAAACAGTGAGCGCTGGAGTCACAGGGGTTAGGTAAAAGGGAGCAAATTATGAGCTTTCCTTATTAAGAATCTAATAGGCGCCTGGGTGGCTCAGCCAGTTGGGTGTCTGCCTTCGGCTCAGGTCTTGGTCCCGGGGTCCCGGGATCGAGTCCCACATCGGGCTCCCTGCAGAGGGGAGTCTGCTTCTCCCTCTCCCTCTGCCTCTCCCCTCTGCTTGTGCTCTCTCTCAAATAAATAAATAAAACCTTAAAAAAAATAATCTAATAGAACGTGAAAATGGGTGCAGTGAATTTTTGAGGGGGATGAAGCGGGCGCTGCTTCCCAAACCTGTCCCAGCAGGCACAGGACTCCTTAGAGCAGCTCTGCAGGTGCAAGGCTCGGTGCCCTGCTGCTCCCCCCACCCCCCGCCCCCCCTTTCAGGGGGCTCTCCTCACCCATGCCCACACCTGTTGCACCTCCTGCCAATGAATGGGGCCTGCCTCTCCAGCTCCCCTTCAGGCTGAGACACGGCCTACAGACTGCAGATCTTTCTTCCCACAGAAACAGGGTTCTCTGCTCCCTTTTTAACTTGGGTGACTTTGTGACCTGTTTTCTAGGCATTTACACAAAAACAGAGACTACCAGCACTCCTGGAAATTGTCGACATTGGCCTGTATGGGGGAAAAGTGTGATGTCATGTCCATTTTTCTCTCAGCTATCTGAAATCTACTGGCTGTCCTTGGATATTTTCTGATTGGGTCTAGCTCTTTCAGACACTGTCCTCACAGAAATGTGACAATTTGGCCTTTGTTCCTGGTTATGCGTGTCCCCTCCCCCACTACTCTTCCAACCCTTCCCCCCTCCACCATATATGTAACTCTTTTAATAATTGAGTTTAAGGAAGTCCCACTGCAGCCACAGTGGGCTCTTTAAATTTAAAAATTATTATTAAATAGGTAGTAAATACACAAAGTACAAAATCTGAAGAGTAAACAAAAATACACCAAGAAATGTGAGCTCCCACACCCAGCCCCAAGCTACCCAGGTTTCTCCCCAGGACGTCACCCTCAGATGTCATTTTTACCTTCCTAGACTCATTATCCCAAAGCAGTGCTTTTCATGCTTTTCGTAACTCTCCTGCTCAAGAGCCTACAATGGCTCCCTATTCCCATATCGTTCCATCTTCATGCCCCTGACTTCACTCTTCTGCCACTTGCTCACCTTGATGCTAAGTAGGCCAATCTCTCCGTCAAATAAACCACGAGGTTTAGCTCCCCTCCATGTCTTTGCCTCTGCTGCTTCTCCCGGCTAGAATGCCTTTTCCACTCCACCCCTGCTCTGAAGATCCAGCTCCCATCCTCCCCCGCTCAGAGTCTTCATGATGATTCTGGCCTCTTCACCTCCCCTCGGCTGGCTGCCCAGCCCTGACCATCCCCACCACACATTCTGGCCCATTACCCCGTGCCTCCGCCCTTCTATCTGTTTATGTTCTCGTCCTCTCTCTCCAGTGTGCCCACAAGCTGCTCCAGGGTGGGAGCCCTAACGTATCCCTTCTCTGAATCCCACACAATGTCAGGCCTCCCTGGGAACATGATCTCAAACCATCAACTAACACAGTGCCTGACCTCACTGCAGTAACCTCCGTTTTCACGGAGCCGGCGAGGGCATGAGCTCTGGGATGCTCCATCACCTCTGGCTCACAGCCTGCCTTGCATGACGTCGGCAGTCATGCTTCTGATGGCGCTCCTCTGCTGTCACCAGCTGGGTCTCAGCAGAGCCCCACCGGGAATCTCGCCCTGCCCTGGCACTCATGCTTCCTGCCGCCAATCTGTAACAGCCACCATGTCGTCTTTCTCTCCCCACTTCCCTGCTGGCACACCTGTTCCTCATCTCACCTACCGTTGCTCACCCCCTCTCCAGCCCCCTCCGCATGGCCTCCTGCCACCGCCGGCCTCCCTGGTAACCTGGGCGTGTCCCGGCCAGCAGCTGGGGAGAAAGGGACCCTCTGAGTCCCCGGGCCCCGTGGCACGCAGGTGCTCCCTGCTGCGCAGAGGCCCGTCCTCATTCCCACCCCAACCGTTGACCCCATGGCTTTCTTGAAAATCAGCAACTCACTCAACAAAGCCAAAGGTCTTGACCACCCGCCCTCCTCCTTAGCCTCTCCTCCCCTTTAGTACGCAGCCACCTCCCTGAGGGTCTCTAGCAGGGGGCCACCCTGGCTCTCCTCCTGGACTTGTCCCACCCTGGCTCCTCCACTCTGCCTGTCACCCGAGGGCCTTGGGCTTGGCTTTCTTGGTGACCTCAGACGCTCAGAGCATCAGTTACTATCCTGATGAAGATGCTGTAGCTCCAGCCACAGCCCCTAAAGCCACTTCTGCAGTTATGCGCCGGACCTAGGACCCAAGTAATGCGCCCACCCACACTCAGCCCGTCACAGCACAGACCCAGCTTCCCAAGCCAGAGCCGCGCCCGACTCCTCCGTACACCTGGTGGGGCCACCATCTTCCAGGCACCAACCGTCGGAATTCCTGCCACTTCTGGCCTCTTTCCTGGATAATAATAATATTCATAACCATAATAGCACAGTAACATTTATTAAGCCCCATTCTGAGCCAGTCACTGTTCAAAGCATTTTATTTTTATTAACTTGTTTATACATGTTGCTATTTCTATGCTATTATTACCAACACTATTATTTCTCTACTCTTGTTATGCCCATTCTCCATAGAAGACAACTGAGGCACAGAGAGTTGAAGAGACTTGTCCGAGGCCCGTGAGAGATGAGCTGGCAGGGAACTCCCACCCCCACCCCTGCCGTGGGGAGCCCGCCCTCTCAGCTGGAATGTTCGTTAATATGACCACCACACTTCCTCCCGCACCTAGCCCTCATGGCCACTCTGCCACGACCACCACGATTCAGGCCCTCTCTGCTTGGTTGCACTGTTCCATTGTCCACCAACCAGTGTCCCCTTCTCCAGCCTCTTGTCTGTTAATTCCCCATATGCTTTGTCTAACGCAGAGCTCTGCTCAGAAATCCTCAGTGGTTTCCCAGGAAAAAATGACACAAGCCTCTTGGCAACTCTCTCTCAGTATCTTGGCATGGCCAAGCCTGCCAGTTCAGCCCCAGCTCCCTCTATTCACCGATATCTGCTGCCCCAAAGAGGATGACTCTTCACTCCCTATCCCGCCCTTTACAGCCCTGAGCCTTTACTCTTCCCATCACCCCCTAAAGCCCAGCTCCTGGGCCCTTGCCTCCTGACTGCCAAGGACGTGGTGGGGGACAGGGATCCTTCTGGAGCCTCCATAGCCTCCTTAGTCAGCACTGCTGCTCCTAACAGTGTCTGGATCCTAGCTTTTGTTTGTGATACAGGCCCAGCTCTGACCCTGGCTCCCGAAATGAACCCAATCCTTGGTCCAGTTCTCCCGGGATGGGAGATGGAGGCTAACAGTATAACCCTCGGAGTCTGAAGACCCTGATTTGAATCCCAGCTCGACTGCTTCTTAGCAATGGGACCTGACTTCTCATAGTCGCTGTCTCTAAGCAAGTGGTAATGACACCCCTGTGCGAGGCCCATCGTGAGGGTGTGAGGAGGTGCTACACGGAAAATGCCGAGCCCAGCGCTGATGCTACATATTACCATTCAAGACAAGTGACAGATAGACAGATGGTCCCCAAGGAAGAGGCACTCTACATCAGGGCTGTTCTGGTTCTGCTACATGATATGTAACTTACCCACTGTACAGTCTACAGGGTACTTACTCGGTTCTCTCTGTGTTTCTGCCACAGTTCAGACAACCTACAAACAAAGGAATTTTCAACTCAGTTAAAGGACTGAAAAGCAAAGCTGAAATCTGCAGTTACAGCCTGCCTGATGGGAGACCTGAATCTGGAACACTCTAAACCACACCTGTCAAGTTGGTCTTCCTGCTCTTCCAAATGCTTAAGTTAAACTAACTACAGAGGGGGTCCAAAGAGGTGTTCCAAAACTGCTCATCAGATGACAGAAAAAGAAAACCAAACACTGAACAACAATGGCTATTTCTGCAGCAGCTCATGCATAAGGCTAAAGATGTAGGGCAGGCTCGGATGGCGTGGGCCAGCACTGCCCAGGAATATGTGAGCCACAGGGGTAATTTAACAATTTTAGCAGTCACCTTACAAAGGAAAAAGAACTGGGTGAAATTCATTTTCAAAATGTTTTAATTTTGAAATTAATTTTAATGTTTAATTTTGACACTTTAATAATTTTCAAAATACTTTATTTAGTAAGCCCAACATGTCAAAAATATTATCATTTTAACATGCAATCAAAATAAACATTACTAATGAGATATTTTGTGGCCCTTTTCAAGTATTAAGTCTTATAAATCCAGTGTGTAATTTCTATTTCAGCACATCTGTTTGGACCCCCACGTTTCAAGGGTTCAACGGCCGCAGGTGGCTCATGGCTACCATTTTGGACAGTGCCGTTTTGGACATTAAGATATGGCTTCCACACATGTACCCATCAGTGTCCTCCCATAAAAGGCATCAGCCCTTGTCTGGAGCCAGACTAGCGGTCCAGCAGCCTAGTCCACAGGCTCGACTGAACTTTCCGTGGTGTCTGTCAACTACAACTCACCGTGGCAGCTGCTTACGTTCCCCTGTCCCCCTCAGAAGGCTCCGTGCCAAATGCCTCACCCTTTCCCAAGTTATGGCTTTACGATTGTGAAGCTGGCTGAAGTAATTTTTTTCAAGACAATTTTTTTTTTTCAAGTTATACAGAGCTACCGGTACTGCCCATGGGAGTAACTTTCTCTCCACTGAGTGAACTTTTTTTTAAAAGCTAAATCAACCGACTATTTTGGAATTACATGGGCACTCAGTACCACCTTTTTTTGGTTCAGGTATTCTGGTGACAGACCCACAAGAACTCTGAGTGGAAAATGATTTTGGTTTCTCGGGACCAATCTGTTAGGGAGACGATTAACAATGATGCTGCTATTTGGGGATTAAAAATAATTTTTTACAAGAACATTGCCCCAATATTTTACTCATTGGTAATGAAGCCTCAAAACTTTCTTCAGCTGATTTTTCTATCTTATTTAGAGGAGAGTCAACCGACTTGTAATCTACTACCTAGGGATCTTTGTGGTATTTGCAACCTGTAATACGGACACAGTATTCCTGAGACGCCATATTCTAGTGGCAATGTGCAAACAGTAGTCTAGGACAGCAATGACGGACAGAACTTTCTGCGATGATGGAATTCTTCTCTATCTGGTCCGTCCCATTACGGTAGCCGCCAGCTCTCTGTGGCTACCGAGCACTTCATATGTGGATAGTTCAAATGAGGAAAGAAATTTTAAATTAAATTTAATGAATTTGATTTTATATTTAAACCACTCCACGTGGCCAGTGCCTACGGTACTGAGCAGTGCAGGTCTAGGGAACGTGAAATCTAAGTTGGTCCAAGACGTGAATGTGAAATGACATGGGTCCTACACACCATCATGTGGCTGAAAGCTGACTCTTCCGCATTCCCTGGGGCAGTGACAAATCAGTCTTGCAAAGAGCCTTCTGGAGAAAGCAGATATGGAAAGTGTCGGGGCTGCAAGAACATCTGGTCTTCACATTTACAGCCTGGATCCTGGTCTGTGTCCCCTGGGGCTTGAGGAGGGGCTTCTTGTCCCCAGGAAAGAACAGGATGGGGGGCAGGTTACCCATTCTCCAGGGCACATGGGCTGCCTTCCAGGCTGGCCCACATCTCTAAGGAAGCAAGGATGGCTCAGAAGGCAGTGCAGGTAATAGCAGGTCATTATGACCCACTCCAAGTCACCAAACCCCAACAACAGCTGCCTTTTCCCCGGGACCTCCTTTTGGGCTAGAAGACGTGGAAAGTACGGCCCTGGCAGCCAAGAGCAAGCAGTCTTTTGCAAAATCCAGCTTGGAGACCAGAGATATAATATCTGCTGAAGCAGACCACAAGTAGAAGGAGGCCAGGGAACATCCATCTGTGTTTCCATGTCTGTAAAGCCCCCTGTGGCCTGAGGATTCCTTCTGCCCTTAAGATCATGCAAAATCTTGGCAAACCTGGCAGACCCAGCAACCTCGGACAACCAGGAACACAAAACGAAACAAAAGGCTTGGTTTTCTTCCAAACGCTTAAAATTCCAAACTTTGCTTTAGTCCCTAAACTATTAATTTTCTGGCCTTTGAAAACCCAATTTGAGTTTGAAAACTTATTTTTTTGAAAGAAAGTATACATACCTTTTCCAAACAGCAAAAAAAATGCCACTCCTGCTACGAGGACTACTGCTGGTAAAATCACAAAATTGTGCCTTGACTGCCCTGTAAAAAAAAAAAAAAAAAAAGGAAGCCAGTGAGAAAGAAACAGCCAGACTGATCAAAACAGAGATCCAGGTGACTCTCCTTATTTGCAGATTCCATATCTGCAATCTACCTACTTGCTAAAATATATGTGTCCTCCCCACGTCAATGCTCACAGCACGTTCACGGTCCCTAGAGGACACGTGCAGCAGGATGGTGAAAAATCTGATTGCTAGTGATCAAAAACCTCGCAAAAAACAAGAGTCCAGGGCCTGATGGATTCCCTGGGGAATTGTACCAAACATTCAAAAAAGAAGTAACACCTATTCTATTGAAGCGGTTTCAAAAAATACAAACAGAAGGAAAATTTCCAGACTCATTCTATGAGACCAGCATTACCTTAATCCCCAAACCAGGCAAGACCCCATCAAAAAGGAGAATTTCAGACCGATATCCCCGATGAATATGGATTCCAAAATGCTCAACAAAATCCTAGCTAATGGGATCCAACAATACATTAAAAGGTTCATCCACCATGACCAGGTGGGATTTATCCCCGGGATGCAAGGGTGGTTCAACATTCGCAAATCAATCAATGTGATAGAACACATTAATAAGAGGAGGGAGAAGAACCATATGGTCCTCTCAATTGATGCAGAAAAAGCATTTGACAAAATACAACATCCTTTCCTGATTAAAACTCTTCAGAGTATAGGGACAGAGGGAACATTCCTCAAGTTCGTAAAATCCATCTATGAAAAACCCACAGCAAATATCATCCTCAATGGGGAAAAGCTGAGAGCCTTTCCCTTAAGATCAGGAACACGTCAAGGATGCCCACTCTCGCCACTATTGTTCAACATAGTACTAGAAGTCCTAGCAACAGCAATCAGACAATAAAAAGAAATAAAAGGTATTCAAATTGGCAAAGAAGAAGTCAAACTCTCTCTTTTCACAGACGACATGATACTTTATGTGGAAAACCCAAAAGACTCCACCCCCAAATTACTAGAACTCATACAGCAATTCAGTAATGTGGCAGGATATAAAATCAATGCACAGAAATCAGTTGCTTTCTTATACACTAACAACGCAACTGTAGAAAGAGAAATTAGAGAAACGATTCCATTTACAATAGCACCATAAACCATAAGATACCTCGGAATAAACCTAACCAAAGAGGTAAAGGATCTATACTCTAGGAACTACAGAACACTCATGAAAGAAATTGAAGAAGACACAAAAAGATCGAAAAATATTCCATGCTCATGGATCAGAAGAATAAACATTGTTAAAATGTCTATGCTACCCAGAGCAATCTATACCTTCAATGCCATCCCGATCAAAATTCCAATGACATTTTTCAAAGTGCTGGAACAAGCAATCCTAAAATTTGTATGGAAACAGAAAAGACCCCGAATCACCAAGGAAATGTTGAAAAAGAAAAACAAAGCTGGGGGCATCATGTTGCCCAATTTCAAGCTATATTACAAAGCAGTGTTTACCAAGACAGCATGGTACGGGCACAAAAACAGACATACAGACCAATGGAACAGAATAGAGAACCCAGATATGGACCCTCAACTCTATGGTCAACTAATCTTTGACAAAGCAGGAAAACACATGCAATGGAAAAAAGACAGTCTCTTCAATAAATGGTGCTGGGAAAATTGGACAGCCATATGCAGAAGAATGAAACTCGACCATTCTCTAACACCATACACAAAGATAAACTCAAAATGGATGAAAGACCTCAATGTGAGACAGGAATCCATCAAAATCCTAGAGGAGAACATAGGCAGTAACCTCTTTGACATCGCCCACAGCAACTTCTTTCAAGATACATCTCCAAAAGCTAGTGAAACAAAAGCAAAAATGAACTTTTGGGACTTCATCAAGATAAAAAGCTTCTGCACAGCAAAGGAAACAGTCAACAAAACAAAGAGGCAACCCACAGAATGGGAGAAGATATTTACAAATGACACTACAGATAAAGGGCTGGTATCCAAGATCTATAAAGAACTTCTCAAACTCAACACCCAAAAAACAAATAATCAAGTCAAAAAATGGGCAGAAGATATGAAAAGACACTTCTCTGAAGAAGACATACAACTGGCTAACAGACACATGAAAAAAATGTTCATCATCATTAGCCATCAGGGAAATTCGAATCAAAACCGCATTGAGATACCACCTTACACCAGTTAGACTGGCAAAAATGGACAGGGAAAGAAACAACAAATGTTGGAGAGGTTGTGGAGAAAGGGGAACCCTCTTACACTGTTGGTGGGAATGCAAGTTGGTACAGCCACTTTGGAAAACAGTGTGGAGGTTCCTATGACCCAGCAATTGCACTCCTGGGTATTTACCCCAAAGACACAGATGTAGTGAAAAGAAGAGCCATATGCACCCCAATGTTCATAGCAGCAATGTCCACAATAGCCAAACTGTGGAAAGAGCCAAGATGCCCTTCAACAGATGAATGGATAAAGAAGATGTGGCCCATATATACAATGGAATATTACTCAGCCATCAGAAAGGATGAATACCCAACTTTTGCATCAACATGGATGGGACTGGAGGAGATTATGCTAAGTGAAATAAGTCAAACACAGAAAGTCAATTATCATATGATTTCACTTATTTGTGGAACATAAGGAATAGCATGGAGGACATTAGGAGAAGGAAGGGAAAAATGAAGGGAGGGAAATCGGAGGGAGAGATGAACCATGAGAGACTATGGACTCTGAGAAACAAACAGGGTTTTAGAGGGGAGGGGAGAGGGGGGATTGGTTAGCCTGGTGATGGGTATTGAGGAGGGCATGTACTGCATGGAGCACTGGGTGTTATACGAAAACAATGGATCGTGGATCACCACATCAAAAACTAATGATGTACTGTATGGTGACTAACATAACAAAATAAAATTAAAAAAAAAAAATCTGATTCCTAGGTGCGCACGTCCCCAGCTGAGGCCAAACAAGGCAATGCTCTTGTTCTTGAGTCCTCTCCTCTAATGTAAGCAAGTGTCCTATTCCTGGTCTGTGTATTGCCACGCTTTTGTCGCTTTTTGTTGGCTATTTCATTGTCTAAAATAGCCCCAAACACAGTGCCAAAGTGCCGTCTAGCGTTCCTAAGTGCAAGAAGGCTGGGATGTGCCTTTCAGAGAAAATGTATGTGTTAGATATGCTTCATCTAAGCGTAAGTCATGGTGCTGTCGGCCGGGAGTCCAATGTTCATGAATCAACAATACATATATAATAAGGAGTCTTTAAATAGAAAAACACACAAAACAAGGTTATTTATTGATTTCTTGCCAAAAATGTGACCAGAAGCTTGCAGGAACCTAACCCTGCATGTCCCAGAAGCAACATTCGGGATTCACTAATTCCGTATTCACGGTGACTTTATGACACACGACTACCACAAATCAAGAGAACCGACTGTATTTATAAACAAACTTACCCGCACAAGGTTGATACACAGCAAGCCCAGTGTTATTTATTAAAAGATGCAAATATGACACTAGAAGTGCTGTTCTCAGCTAGCCCACACTACCTGTGGAAGCGGAACTTAGCAGCGTGTGTCTGGTAGGGCAATTTGGCAGCAGCGTTACAAACGCTCAGTAAAAACGTCTGACATAAAACAGCCAGACACTGCGCTGGGTGACACGCCCATAGTCTCACTGAACCATTACAACACTCAGAGGGTGCTTTAACCTCTTGGTGCCTCGGCTTCCTCAAGGGGTAACTGTAAATGGGATTGATACATATGCCTATCTCACAGGGCAGTTGTGAGCATCAGTTAACACCCTTGAGGACAGCTATTAGCTATCACCATCAAGCTATTGGGAGATGCCATTGGTACCTCTACTAACATCCTTTGACCCTGCAAGTCCATTTCTAAGATGTTAACCCACAGAAACCATCAGTGATGTGCCCTTCCCCTCCCTCCAGAAAAGGCACAAAGATATTTACCGCAGCTTTCCTGACAGTACCAAAAAGCTAAAACAACCTACGTGTCCTCAACGGAAAAGTAAGACATGTTATAAGGTGGACTCCATCCAGCTACTAAAAATACAAAGGCAGAATACTTAAGCATGTGGCAGAACGATCGCAATGCCCTGCTAAGGGAAGGATGGGGTCACCAGCGGCAAACACTGAGGGTTAAAAGAAAAAGGGAGAGGCTGGGGAGGGAAGAGAGAAAGTGAATGAACAAATGAGAATGAGAATGTGAACACACACCCTTTCCTCTTATTCGGAACACAGGTGGGTTAGGACAAACAGAAAGTCACCCACCTGTACGATCTGAGAAGCCCCTGGCCAGAAACTGCTAGTTAGCTCCCTGTAACGCCCCCTATCCATTCGCCTCTCTTTAGTAACAGAATTCAGATTTTCAGCTGGGCATACTATCACTCCACTCAGAGATTAATTCCTCAGCCTTTCTTGCAGCTAGGTTTGACCACGTGACTAAGTGTTGGACACTGAGCTGAAGGAAGGGTTGTGTGGGATTTCTCCAAAGTCTCCCTTTTCTGGATCCTCCTGCCTGAAATAGTGGGGGAGGCAGGAGGAACCGGGCTGCTGCTGGGTCTCTGACAACTTCATGAAGCAACAGTATGCCCAGCGCTGCCTACCTGGGAGATATATAGATATATAGTTAATGTGAAAGAAGTCATCTACATTTTTACGCCACCGATATTTAAAAAAAAAAATTTTTTTTTTAAACAGCTGAATCTAACAGTACTTGATCCAGTCCCTTCCAAAAACCTTTGTCCCAGGGATGATGCCAGATGCTGCCACCACTCTGGGAGGACAGATACTCAGGGGAGATGACACTGACAGTAAAAGAAGTTCTTCAGTCTGCTCCTTTTCTCTTCCCCTGGCTCCTGAGATGCCACCATGCTAGAGTTTTCTTCCTGCCTCCCTGGAGGTCCTTCTCAGTCTTCTCCTCTGCTGGACGCTCATCCTCTCAACAGCCTCTAAATGCTGGAGTTCCCGAGACTCGGTCCCTGTCCTTTCTGCTCACTAGGTGGCCTCACCTAGTCCCACGGCTTTAAATGCCGACTATATGCTGTTTCTGCCCACACTTACTCCTCCCGTGCGAACGACTCACCAGAGACCTAGACTCGTAAATCAAAGCGCCTTACCTGACGTCTCCATTTGAAATCTAACGGGCATCTCAAACATGCCCCAAACCAAACTTCTTATATCCTCCACACACCTGCTTCTCTGCTTTCTAGTCTCAGTAAATGGTGACACTGTTCATCCAGTGGCTTGAGCCAGAAATCTGGGGGTCATTTGCACATTTCTTATTAGGGACCCTTCTCCCCCACTCAAACCATTAGGAATTCTTGGGGCTGTATTTTCAACATGTACCCTAACCTGAACCACTTCTCCCAATCTCTGCTGCTATCACGGTCTTCCGAGATACCATAACCTCTGGCTGAGACCCAGAGTTTCTAAATTGGGTGCATAAACCCCAGAGAGTACATGAAATGACCAGTGAGGTGCAAAAAAGCGAGAATCTCTACTTACATTTGCTACTTATATCAGTCTTTAAGTTTTTCCGATTTCCTCTATGTTTTAAAATGGTACAAGTTAGGGGCACCTGGGTGGCTCAGTCAATTAAGCGTCCAACTCTTGGTTTTGGCTCAGGTCATCATCTCATGGATCGTGAGATCGAGCCCCGCATTGGGCTCTGCACTCAGTAGAGAGTCTGCTTGAGATGTCCTCTCTCCTTCTCCCTCTGCCCCTCCCCCAACTTGCACATGTTCTCTCTCTTTCTCTCTCTCTCAAATAAATAAATAAATCTTTAAAAATAAAATAAAATGGTACAAGTTATATTCATTGTGGTAGAAGCCTCTAGTGGTCCCCATACCCAATCTCCCCATTTTCCTTTGGTAATAGAACCCCTGTGTTTTAAGTGGGTGCATGGCCAGCCAGCTAAGGAGGACATTTCCCAGCCTCCCCCAGCAGCCGTGGCCGTGAACTCAGTCTGGCCAAGCTGCTGGCACTGGAAGTGATGCATGCCGCACTGGGTGGATCTTTAAAGGGAAGGACTGTGCTCTCTCCTCTCTCTTCCCACTTGCTTTGAGGCAAATAGAGATATGAACCCCTGTTTGACTCCAGAGAGCACAATTTTTTTTTTTTAAGATTTTATTTATTTATTTGACAGAGAAAGACACAGCAAGAGAGGGAACACAAGCAGGGGGAATGGGAGAGGGAGAAGCAGGCTTCCCGCTGAGCAGGGAGCCCGATGCAGGACCCCAGATATAGGTCTCCTATGTCAGCACGACTCTGGGATTTATTTATTTATTTTTAAAGATTTTATTTATTTATCTGACAGAGAGAGCGCACACAGGTAGGCAGAGCGGCGGGCAGAGGCAGAGGGAGAAGCAGGCTCCCTGCTGAGTGGGGAGCCCGATGTGGGGCTCGATCCCAGGACCCTGGGATCATGACCTGAGATGAAGTTAGACGCTTAACCCACTGAGCCACCCAGTTGCCCCAGCACCACTCCAGGATTTAGATGACCTAAGAACTACCTAGCAATGTTTCTCAAACTTTCACAAAATCTATAATGCAATATGAACTATTAGTTTGGGTGGGGGGAAATGGAAAAGAAAGACGAATCACCATTATTGCATAACAAAGAGTTTGTTTGCAAATTAACAATCTCTTATCATCAATGAGAGGGATGTGATCAAGACAATCTTTTCTCAAGGTATCTACAGGGAAGGGCATCTTATTTGGACATTCAATTCCAATGGTAAAGGTTAAATGAAAACCTGTGCAAGGGCAAAATGCTGGAAAATTTCTTAAAATATTCCATATAAATCTATAGAGGATCCTCTTCAGAAATTATTTCCTTCAAGCATTTGACTCTTGGGACACAAGAAGCTTTTCAAGATCTCAACTTGCTCGTTCATTCTGCACACAATACCTTCTTTTTCTTGTTGGTTATGTGAATCACACACAGGCCAAAGCCAAAATAGCACACTGCTTTTGTTTCTTGTTCGCATGATAAGGCAACTATCTGCTAGCATGCAAACTGCATTTCCACACTTTGGATATGGTTTAACACCTTGGCTATTATGCAACACCCACTAAGTGGAATTAAGAAAGAAGTGTTTGCTCCAAGCATAACAATTGTCATTGACTTTGCAGCTGGCTTTCAAATCTTCTAGATAATTGTGTGACTTGCACGAAGGGTGCCTCCCTGAGTGGTACCTCTGTGGGTTTGGTCTTTTTTCTGCCTTTAGGGACCAAAACCATCAGTTAAGAACTGGAACTCATTTTGCACTTCATCTGGAAGTATTTGTTTGTTTTACCCAGGAAGTCACACTGCTTAGTCTGAAAATGATAAAATGAACTTAAGGCCTCCATGTCATTATCTGAAAAATTTCAGGGTGCCTTGGGTGGCTCAGTTGGTTAAGCGTCTGACTCTTGATCTCAGCTCAGGTCTTGATCTCAGGGTGGTGAGTTCAAACCCCATGTTGGGCTCCACCCTGGGCATGGAACCTACTAAGAAAAGGAGAGAGGAGAGAGGAAAGAGGAAAAAGGAGAGAGGAGAAATGAAAGAGGGGAGAGAGGAAAGAGGAGAGAGGGAAGAAAATTTTCAAAAAAGGACAGTACATCGGAGACTCCGGGAGAAGGGCTCACTAATCAAATATAATTCAAGGTTTTCTATATTCATTATATTGACTAATTGCCTTTTTCTGTTTCAGTTGCTTGTTCAGAAAAAATTGATTCACAGAATCACCCTATCGCTGCCCAAGGAGACTCAAAGAGTCTGTGTTTGCCCTTGGATCTGGTTCACTATTTACAATTAGGATACTGTTCTGCACTCTACGTGTTCACAATTGTCATCTCTTCTTTTATGTTCTAATGATCCACTTTCAAATTACCAATGCTTTTGTCTGTAAACTGGGAATCTAATGTAAAAAAAACCCCGATAATAAAAATTGCAAATTACAAAGGTACATGATAGTTAAACAAAATAAAAGGACCACAGCCAAGACAGATTGTCATGCTATTCATGGAGTCGCCAATAGACAAATGTACCTAGTGCACATTCTTAGAGCACAAGTGCAGCCTTTAAGAACACAATGGTTATTAAGAACATTACAAAGTACTGTTGTGAATAGTTAGGAGCATGGGCTCCGAAGCCCAACGGCCTGACTTCAAAACCAGGCTCTGCCCCTTACTATCTGTTGACCTGAGGCAATCAGTCACACTAAACTCCCTGTGTCTGGGTTTCTCCCCATAAAATAAGGATCATAGTGACTAGTACCCAACTCATACAGTTGGGGGAAGACTGAATTACTTAACAAATGTATGAGAATGGTGCTTGACACAGAAAAGGCTAAGAAATGTTATCTGTATATCTGTAACGCAGTGTCTGTGAACACCATACCTCATTTTACATTTCAGACTTGTGAAATGCAAGTCAGCATCTCTGGTTTGAAATTCCGGAACCATCCATGATCCCTGGGCCCCACCTGTATAGAGTATCCCCACCATGACACACTGGGTTGTTTACTCACCGTTTGGGACACAGGTTGCTAAAGCAAGCGATGATGTCTGTTTGGACAATGGGTTGCTAACAATACACTGTACTTCCTGTGAGAGATCATTTTTCTTCTTAATCAACACTTCAGATGGATCGGAGCTATTTTCACACAGTGCTGAAAAGCAATTCCATGAGTAGTTTAAAAATTCTGTGTGGTTGTAAGATTCCGGGATCCTGCAATGGACTGTAACGTCTTCAGCAGTTGAGGTACAATTTAGTGTTGGAGATGGAAGAGGATCTGGATAAAAGAAATGTAGTATTTAGTACAGGAAAGAGTAACATTTAGGCTCATCGTCTACAAAGGTATGAAGAGCTCCCAACTTCCTTATGAGCTGGAAAAGACAACCACCTCCTTGAGCACCCAGGGGAGAGAACTCTCTCTTCTTCTGGGTCAGATCTACCTGCTCAAATTCAGAATATACGCAGGCACCAAACCCCTTATCCTCAATTCAGAAAGCCAAGAGTTTCCACAGGATAGCAGCAAAGTCACTTAGCTCCAAATCCTCATCTGAGTTGACATGAGGATTTAACAGTTTTTATTTTTCTCACTTACTTCATTTTTATTTCTTTATTTTTTAAGTAAGTTCTACACCCAACGTGGGGCTTGAACTCATGATCAAGAGTTGCATGCTCTACTGACTGAGCCAGCCAGGTGCTCCGTATTTTTCTCACTTACTTCAAATATTCATTATCCTGTTGTACTGAAAATATTCTTGTGCTTGAGTATAAGGTGGTCCTCAAAACTAAGTGGGCTGCTTCTTAACATATGTAGAGGAAATAGTTTATACTACCTTTCTAAAATCTAAAAGTGTTTAATTCCAAAAGATATCTGACTTACAATATTTGCAAAGCATGCGGTAGAGCCGTGCCGAGAGCAGATTCTGCTAATAGGCAGAGTAGGAGATGACACCTGTCACAGACCTGTCAGTCTAGAGGCCTCAGGCCCAATCTTTCTCTAGCAAGTGCCCCCTATTGGCTACAGCAGCCTGAACCTGCAAGGATGGGTTAAGAACCACAATGCTAGTTTATCCCATTAGACATTTGTGCATTTGTTCATTCATATGCCTTCTTGCATCTCTACTTTGCCTCAACAACTAACCATAAGAAATTCGAGAAAACATGTACAAATATATGGACTCTCCAGAAAATGGACATGGCAGCATTTGGATAATAAAATTTCAATGCTTTATGAACATCTACAAAAAAGCAAATTAAAGGAAAGTAACGTTCATTGAGATGCTATAATACTATGCTGCTATTTAGAACAATATTTTCTAAGGCAAAGGAATGCTTATAATCTAATTATTAATCTAAAATAATCTAAAAACTGAAAACATTCAACTCTTTCCCCCCATCTTCTCTAGACTTCCTTCGCACTCAGTTAAGTAACACACCAGGTTAGAGACCTGAGTCACCCATGACTTCCCTTTCTGCTTGGGACTTCTTCACCTGTTAGGTTTAATCAAATTCACATAACTTGTTACGTTGTTGCCTGAAAGCAAGCAATGGAAACCTTTCTCCAAATTAAATTGTAAGCAACAGACCAATAGCTTTCAAAAGAGTGAAGAGTTGCTCTCGTTGACTCGAAGTTGGCAAGCCCGGAACCCTCCTCTCTAAGCTTCCTCGGGTCCATCCTGCCTACCACACACCCACAGCAGCCCCAGGAAGCACCTCCCAGCAGCCCCGAGTTTCTCCGTGCACTTGAGAAATGGAATGGATGGTTCTAGATTCTGCTTGTACCTATGCCTGCCTCTGCAACTAAGCTGGGCATTTCTCAGGGGCCTGAAACCGAGCTTCCTAGTTCCTTGGAGATGTTCCACAGAAGCATTTCTCAAATATCAATGGGCACGAGAAATCACCAGGGGTGTGTGTTAAAAATACAGATTCCTGGGCCCCACCACCCCAGATGATTCTGATGTGGATGCTCCATGTGTTCTGCCACAGATTCTAGTTTAGTGATCTAGTTTGGCCAACGTCTAGCATTTCGTTCAACACTTTCTGAACTCAACAGAGGTGCCTCATAAGACCCCTCAGACTGTACATCTTTGGAGGGTAAAGACTAGATACTCCTCACCTCTTACCCATGGCGCCTGACCCAACACAAGGCGCACAGGTGGCTCCTCAGGAAGGAGAATGTATGTTGGACAGGAGGAGGGATGGGTGGATAGATGGATAAATTCAGGGAGACGGTTTCAAATTACTCTCTCCACTGTATAAAAGGTAAACTCTTCAATCAGCTCCCCTCTGAAAAGGACGGGTGAGGTGGCCAAGAGCCTTGACTCAGGAGCCTGACTGCCTGGGTTCACAGCACAGCCTTACCAGGAAGAGCCACTTGCCCTCGGCCAAGTTACTGAATCCCCCTGTGGCTAGGTGTCCTCTCCTGTACAACAGGGAAACAAGCAGTGCCTCCCCTCCACGGTGGAGGTGAGGATGAAATGAGGTGATAGAGGTAATAACGGACATAGGGATTAACATGCACTGCCTGGCATGGTCACATCAGCTGTAATAGAGCACATGACGAGAAGGCAAGGCCCCCCACAAGTGTGCGTTACACAACCAGAGTTGGGAGGTGTGGGCTTCCGCTCTATGTAACCTTGGCCCACAGCTCTTGTGGTAGATTAAGAAATCATCCAGCCCAGGCCTCTTGTTCTACAGATGGAGAGACCCATTGCTAAATCTGTCTCGTTTTCATCTGTCAAATGGAATGTAATACTCTACAAGATTGGAAAGGTCTAGTGGAGTATGAACATAATTTGAAAGGGCCTACGTGGAAGAGCTAGTATGATTTTCCGTGTTTTCAGAGCTCATTTAACTATCCAAAAGCTCTTTCTGGGGGTCTCACTACAGCACAGTTGCCAGATAGCCATTCTGGAAGAGCCTATCCCGCTCACAGGAAAGTATGCAAACCTTCCTGCAGCATCTGGCTCAGAGCTTCTACAACTCAGATCTTTGTGTCTAGAATCCTCATATTCTTTCACTGCCCACCCGACTTCCCACAGCGTTGTAACAAATATTAGTTACATCTCTACCTTAAGCAGCATGAAACTGGCAGGAAATGTATTTACTTCATCCTTAAGACAACTTAGTCAATTTACAATGAATGAATTCAGGGGCACTACTCTAAGATTGAGAACTGCTTATACAGATCTGACGATATTTGTGTATTTCTCTTAACTTTAAGAAAAAGTCATACCACTTCAGATCATTTAAGGATAGAATAGTTAATTCTACTTATATGAACATCACCATCCTCAATGCAACTAACAAAAGAAAGAACTAAAAAACATTGACTGTGGAAATTTGAAGGGGATTTTGAGGGAAGAAAGAAACCAAATACCAATTTACACACAGAAGGAAGTAGATGGCCTAAATTGAGGGGGTGCCAGGAAATCCCCCTGTCTAAAATACCTTTCTAAAAATCTCCCATTAGGCCTGGGGTCTCCGGAAGATCACCAAGTCACTTAGGTATTAACATACCCCAAAGGAAGTAGGCCTTCCTCATTAAAAAAAAAAAAAAAAAGTATGACCAATCATTTTGTCATTCAAGTGTGAAATCCTGAGTCATCTTATGTCTTTTTATAACCAAAATCTAAATCGCTTGACTCTTTCTTAGAAGTATCTTCTCTCTTTCCTTTCCCAACATCTACTAGCAACATCTGTCTCCCTAGAAGATCACAGTAGCTTCCAACCTAGTGTCCCCTCTGTCTAATCCACCATCACTACCTACCATCTGATTAATCATCTGAAAATAGAGTTCTTCAAGTCACTTCTTTGCTCCAGTATCAGATCCAGTGGCTCCCCACTGTCACAGGCTAAAATCCAGACTCTCAAGCCAGGACTGGAGGTCTCACATTCAATGCTGCCCAGATCAGTGCCTCCTGATCAAAACTCACCTCCTCTGGACTCTGCTGCTTGGCGGGTCTTTGCTAACTAGGCTATTCAGTTGGTCTGACTCCTGAAATCAAGCACCTTAGTTGAGTGACCATGAAAGTTTAAAAATCAAATTATTCTTAAACATCTCATCAAGTTTAAAAAGATAAACGTATTCAAAAGTTTGAACTCAGTTTTACAAACTCTATAAAAGGGCTCTTAAAATGCATTCCATTGTTATCTAAATTTGAAATCAATCTTTTTAGTTGCTGGCTCTATAAACAGCCAGATCCCCAAACTGCGCATTTTAAAAATTCTGCTTCTCCAAAGGCATCCACTGGTTCTTCCAATGGGATGCCTGCACACCTTAACAAGCCTCACTCTTCTCAATGGAGTTGATCATCTTCTGGACAAACCAGCCACCCAGTCTGAGAGCCCCCATTTCTGTCAACTGCACCTCCGACCTCCCAGTCACCTGGTTCGATTCCTTCCATTGCTATAATAAATATTTATTGAATGCCTAGTACCTACTAAAGTCCCTTGCTGGGCTCTGGGGCTACAATGATGAACAAGAGAGAAAATCCCTCTTCCTTCCAATGTCTCCAGCAGACCAGGCAGGTGAACTGGTGAATAACAGCTATTCATCCAGCTCCTCACTCCATCTTGTCCCACTGAGACTGCCTCAAATGGGACTTAGAGCTCAGATTTGAACTTCTACACTGGACTTTCTGCCTCTTCTCCATTCCCTGCAAACTATCGTACACACTTTGCTACCAGTTGGATCTTTCTAGAACACCTCTGGCATAGAGTAGGGAGGGCTAGAATGACACCCTCTTCTAGGAGAAAACAAGTGAAACTGGGACCCCACAGAGGTGTGACATGGGTAAAGGTTCAGCTGGGAATGCTGGTGGGTAGCACAGAAAAGGCAGACAAAGTCAAGGGCAACACTAGGATGCCTGAGAACAGAAAGAGGTGATCATGGATGCCAGCTCTCATACAGCCTTACACTATCGATCTTAGCTTTAACTCAGAGTGAGATGGGGCCACTAGAAGGTTCTAAGCTGATGAATGACATGCTCCAACCTCTGTTTTAAGATCACTCTGGCTGCTTCTGTTTAAAAATAAACTGTGGTCATCATATATGTAAGTCAAACCATTACGCTGTACACCTCAAACTTATACAGTGATACAGGTCAATTATGCCTCAATAAAACTGGAAAAAAATGAAATGTAATTAAGTTTGTAAATAACACAAAATGTCTCCTGTAAGGGGCAATGGTAGAAGCTGGGTGCCCAATCAGGCGGCTGCTGTAGTCCTCCAGATGAGGATGAAGGAGCCTTGGAACAGCCCCAGAGGAAGTGGTGAGAAGTGGTCAGATGCTGTAAAACCAGCAAAATTTCCTGGTGGGATAAACACAGTGTTCAAGAGAAAGAGGAAGAGAAACATGGTGTCAGGATGACATCAAGGTTTTAGCCCGAGCAACCAAAAAGAAGGCACTGCTGTTAACCAAGCTGGGGGAAAGATCTGGGGAGGAACAGGATTTAAGGGAGAGTTGATGAGCTCACTTTGGGACCTGTGATTTGAGAGGCCCATCAGATAGATATCCGAGTGAAATACAGGGAAGTGGTCAGAAACACACATAAGGAGCTCAGTGGGGCTCCAGGTGAGAGCTCTCAATCTGTGCATTATCAGCATCAAAATAATATTTAAAACCCCCGAACCCAGAACGAGTTCACCCAGCAGGGTGTGAATGCAGGCAGAGAAGGGTGGCTCAAGCCTTCATGTCTCCAATGCTTACAGGTTGGCAAGATGAGGGAACCAGCCAAGGAAGTTGAGAAGGAACAGTTAGTGAGCTAAAAGAAAACCGGAATAGGGTGGTGTCCTGGATGCCAAGAGAAGGTTGTGTTTCAGAGGAGAGAGTGATCAGCTATGTCAGATGTTGCTGAGTGGCCAAGAAAGATGTGGTGGAGAGAGCATGAATGGATCACTGGCTTCATTAATGAGGAGATCAAGAGTTCTGGTACAGAGATGGGATGAAAGCCTGTTTGGGGTGGGTTAAAAGTAAACAGAGAAAAGGAGTTAGAAAGCAAACATGGACAACCCTTCAGGGAGATTTTCTACAAACTCAAGATGGCAAGTGGGTGGTAGCTGGAAGGGTGGAGGGGGCGATGAGTTTCTCAGCAGCCACAGTGTGTGAGCACGGAACATGCAGCACATCAGCCTGGACCGGGTTGCACAGGCCAGAGGAGTATAGCCCATTTAAAAAGGAGCAAGGATGGGGCACCTGGGTGGCTCAGGTCATGATCCTGGGGTCCTCCCTCTCCCTCTGCCCCTGCTTGTGCTCTCTCTCTCTCGCTCTTTCTCTCACATAAATAAATAAAATCGTTAAAAAGTAATTTAAAAAATTAAATTAAAAAAATTAAAAGGAGCAAGGAAACTAAGCAAGTCTTCCAATGTGTGAACCCAGTGAGTGAGCACATTCGGGGCTGCCTAAGGAGGACAGGGGGCGATGCAAGGTGAAGGGGTGGCAGATTTGGCAGAGCAGGGGACATCTGGCATGACATAGTGGAGGGCTTAGAATGAGTGGTAATAGACATGTACCTATGAAACAAATAATACATTAGATGTTTAAAAAAAAAAAAGAAGATAGTAGGAAGGGAAAAATGAAGAGGGGGAAATCGGAGTGGGAGACGAACCATGAGAGACTATGGACTCTGAAAAACAAACTGAGAGTTCCAGAGGGGAGGGCGGTGGGGGGATGGGTTAGCCTGGTGATGGGTATTAAGGAGGGCACGTACTGCATGAATCACTGGGTGTTATACGCAAACAATGAATCATGGAACACTACATCAAAAACTAATCATGTAATGTATGGTGACTAACATAACATAATAAAATAAAATTTAAAAAATAAATAAATAAACAGAATAAGTGGTAATGACAACTTCTAGGTTCTATCCATGGGGAAAGGTGCGGGGGGCGGGGGGTGGATGGAAGACAAGACCATCACGAGAGATCAGGGACACAGAAGCCAGGATATTAGAATTATATATTTAAATATTATAACCACTAAGAATTATGACAGCAGGAACATCAGAAACAGCAAAAGTGAGCCAGGCATTCCAGTGATCCAGAAATGTTGGGATGTATCCACGGGCCTATAGATGACAAGGAGAATGACCTGGAAGCATCGATGGGAAGTGTGGAGGAACCTGGACTCTATCTCCAGTTCCCGTGTAAAGTGATACAGGAGAGAAAAAAATCCACCTCCTGGGGTGCGGTGCAGGTGCAAGCAGGCACTCTAATTTCTAGAGCATCATCTCTCAGTGGAGCTCAAAGAGTTCTGAGTTCACTGCTGCCACTACATCCCTTTCCAGAATATTCCTAACAAGACAAGTGATGCTGCTGGCAGCAGCCCCGCCCAGCTGGGGTCGCTCCCTCCACCTCGGTCACATCCTCTCCTCACTCAGAGGATGACGAGGGGACAGACATTTGCTCCTCCTGTGTGCCTGACAGCCTACGAGACCGAATTCTCTCATTTCTCAGAAACCGTTCATTTGTGTTCGTCTCTTAAAATAGTTGGAAAGTTGCCATTTTAAATAAACCAATTTATGGGATACTCACCAATCACAGTCAGAGTGAACAAGATGTCACCAAAGCTCGGAGATTCGATTCTATACTCAGCTTCATCCGATGATGTCAGATTGAAGATGGTAAGGCTTCCTGACATGGTGTCTAAATGAACTCTACCTACAAAAGGTGGGAAAATGTGGACGGGAGAGCCTGCTTCCCATTCGATGACTTTATCCTTACTTTTTGTCCACATGATCTCTGTAAAGGGTACGGACCTTGCTACAGAGAAAGTTATGCTCTCGTTCACAATTCCAAACATCCTCTGGGGATCACAGCTGATGGAGTCTAGGAGGGAAAAAGAAATTGGTTAGGAAAACCAACACGACTTTATGGAAAATAGAAAACCATCCTCCAAGATGCTCTTTGGGGGGGAAAAAAGTTAAATTTAGCAGTAAAAATGATTCATTGGCTACTTCTCGCACTAAGCAGATAAACTGCTGATGGCAAACACAGCAAGCAGGACATGTTTGACCATGCGGAGTTTACTCTCTAATGGGGGCACTGGGGCCCACATAAATGCAAGAAGCGGATTCAACTTCGATGGAGCACCAAGTCCCTGCTAGGGGCTGTGGGCACGGCTGCCAACATGACAGCCAACCAGACAGGTGTGTCACTCCAGGCCCTCAAGAAGCCCCACTGTGTAGGGAAGACAAAGCAGGCCCGGGGAGCCACGTCCTCGAGGGCCTTCCCCAGGAAGTCATGCTGACACTCCACAGAAGCCATCACCCAAGGGCTGGGGGAGCGGGGGAGGAGAGGTAACTGTATTGATAGAGGAAGCGGAGCCTCCCCCCAAAAAAGGAAGCCCTGAGTTGAGGAGCTGGGTGTGTTTGAGGAAATAATAAAAGCAGCTCCCCATGGCTAGAGGAAAGCGAGCAAGCAGGTCACAGGTGGGGGGTGAGGCTGGAGGGGCAGGTGGGGCCAGATCACAGCATATGTGAGTGTATGTGAGTGTACCTGGGGGTGTCAGGTAAGACATGCTAAGGGTTTGGGATGGATCCTAATGGCAAGGATAGCCACAGGACGGCTTTCAAAACAAGACTGGCATGACGTCATTTAAGCGTGGGCAGCGGTGGCTGGGGACAGGCATGCAGGCAGGGAAACCAGCAACGAGAGGGTGGCAGACTGGGCGGACCAGAGCGGGGTGTGGGTGGAGGCGACAAAAGGGCAGACTTGGAGAGCAGCCTGGGAGAGAAAGCAATGGGGTTTAGTGACTGCAGGTGGCGGGTGAGGGAGAGGGGTAGTTCACGGTGTTGGTCAGGCATCCTTCTTGGTTGACTGACAGAGGCTATTACCTGAGATCAGAAACAATGACTGGGAAGCAAGCCAGGTGGGGTGAGACACAGCCTAAGGGCACGGGACTAGGTTCAGTAGCGTGGGGAGCGTAGGGGAGCTGGCTCCAACCGTCCCCCCTCGTGAGTCAACCGTTAGCATCTCACCTGGACCCCATTCAGCCAAGCCTGGCTGATCACCTGAAACCCACATGGTGGGAGTATTTACAGCAAAGGAACTAATGCTTCAGACAGAGACTCCTGCCTACTCTGCACCAATCCGGTTGTTAAATATTTACTACCACCCCTAGACTGGGATAGTCTCGATACCCCCAAAATGGGTTTAAATGCATCTGGTTCCAGACTTGACTTTCTTGTTAAGAGAGAAGAGCAGCTGTTAAGGGAAAGACATTAAAGATAAATTAAAACTTGATGGAAGTTTTTGCCTAGTAGCAATCAGGGTAATTGAAAGAGCATGGGAAAAATCAAGACTATTAAATAGACCAATTGTAGGCAACTGTGTTCAGTAATTTCAAATAAGAAGCCTCCCCCCAAAAAAGGAAGCCCAAATGTCCCATTTGTCTATTGCGAGGATTTCTAGAACCCATCTCCCTTAATTAAGGGAGACTGCCCACAGGAATACAGCAGCAGCCTTCCTTGTGGTGCTGATCACGCCCTCTCTTCTCTCACACTTGGCCACAGCACGTGAGAGGGGGCAGGATTTGAGGAGCGAGGGTCTATCCACAGCCACTAGTGGAGGCTCGAAATGTCTTGCGAGTGAATGAATGAGTGAATGCATGCATGAATGGGAGTGGGTAGGGTGGTGGGGGAAGAGAAGCAGTAGGAGGTGAACCTTGGCTGCATAAAGATGGATGGCTGCCACCTTCCCAGGGAGAGGTGATGTTTCCTGGGCTTGAGCACAGGAGGACGAAAGAAGTCGGGAATGGAGCTAGTGCTGGTAAGAAGCATGGGAGGGGAAGGGGGAGACCAGTTCCAAAAAATTCCGTTTCAAGATGGAAGAAACTCTCAAAACCATTTAGTCGAACAACCCCCCATTTCACAGGCGAAGTGACAGGGCACCAAGAAAACTGACGGGCAAGGTCAGCGCATGCCTCCTCGCTGCCGGCAGTGTATTCACGCACCCTCGTGCCCCTTTTTAGCGCGTGTCACACACACTGCAGTAGCGACGCCCACCACGTCGCACAGAGTCCCTCGGCAGGCTTACGGCAGCATCAGGACCAGAACGCAGATTTCCTGACTCTGTGCAGCCCCACCCCCACCCTTCACAGCAGCCTGGTCCTGGTACTCACTCTGGAAATACTCACTGGGTAGGTCTACGATGTGGGGACTCCCCCAACCCCAGAACACGACACAGTCCCTGCCCTCTCAGAGCTTACTTTTTGTTAGGGAAGTCAGACTTGATCCAAATAATTGGACCAGGGGCGCCTGGGTGGCTCAGTCAGTTAAGCATCTGCCCTCAGCTCAGGTCATGATTCCCAGGGTCCTGGGATCGAGCCCCACATCGGGCTCCCTGCTCGGCGGGGAGCCTGCTTCTCCCTCTCCCTCTGCCTGCTCCCCCTGCTTATGTGCGCTATCAAATTAATTAATTAAAACAAATAATTGGGCCAACACCCCGCCGCAACCATGCTCAGGGCCAGCAAGCAGAACCACAGGGTATCACTACAGAGCACCCACTCGGGGAACCGACGAGGGGTTAGAGACGGCTTGTGAAGAATGAGGAGCAGTGAGCCCCACCAAGCGGAAGGGGGAGGCAGGCCCATGTTCAGGGAACACAGCTCCTGAAGGCAGAAGGGCAATGCCGTAAGACAAGAGGTACCCAGGGGCTACACACACAGGCAGGGGCCAGGCCGTGCAAGGCCACAGACAAAATTCTGCCCTGTATGTTGAGATCAGAATGCTACCAAAGAGTTTCAGACAGGATGGTGACAAATAATACGAACTCTTAATTTTAAAAATGTGTTTAAAAACAAAATATACATAGACACATAGATATAATTTTATATAGATGCAGAATGGTGATATAGACATTTAGCACAGTGTGTGTGTGTGTGTGTGTGTGTGTGTGTGTGTGTGTGTGTGTGGCTTGGATGCCTTACCCCAGCCCCCAAGCCCTATAACCACCCTCAGTCTGGTAATCTCCATTAACAACTCAGAATACACCCTTTGCTTTTTTCTCCCTGATCAGATCATCAAATAGAAACAAAGATATATCACACATAATGCATAAATATATATATATATAATTATATGCTTTGTCATGATTTAACAAAAATGGTCTTATGCATACTTCTTTGCATCTTGCCTTTCCCATCAAGAATACCTCATAAAAGTCATACCAAATCCACCAGTATGGCAAGACTTCATTCTTTTTAACAGTTACATATTATTCCAGGGTACGAATGACCCATAATTAATTAGCCATCCACCACTGCTGAACACCCCTTTAGTCCCTAGCTTCTTCTACTGCAATAACTGTTACAACTATACCTGTGTCCAGGTTCTTGTGTATTTATGGTTTTGTGTCTGTGGGACAGTGTCCCTGGAGTGGGGCTGAATTAAAGGGCAAACAGATTTTTTATTTTAAAATTCCTTTTTTTTAAAAGATTTTATCTACTTATTTATTTGACACAGAGAGACAGAGAGCACAAGCAGGGGGAGCAGCAGAGGAAGAGGGAGCCTGATGCAGGACTTGATCCCAGGACCCCAGGATCATGACCTAAGCCAAAGGCAGATGCTTAACCAAGTGAGCCACCCAAGCACCCCAGATTTTTTAATAGAAGCTGCCACGCTGCTTGCATTTGCAATTTACATTTCCATCAGTAACACCTGAGTTATCTTTTCCTTGCACATCTCATTGTTATCTGAATTTGCATTTTCCTGACCTCTAGAAATTTAAAAATCTTTTGTTTGTTGGTAATTTGGATCTCCTTTTCTGAGAACTGTCCTTTTGTATCCTTTGCCTTTTTTTCTATTGGGTTGCTTGTTTTTTTCTCATCAAATATGAGTTCCTTGTATGTTATAGAAATTTTTGTTATCTATATTATAATTTTTCTCCAAGGTGGGTGGTTGGTGTCATTCCCTAAGACAGGGGACGTGGAGGAGAGCCACGCTGGGGCTGGAAGATCATACTTTCAGTTTTGGACACTGTGTGGGGTCTGTAAGACTCCCAAGTGGAGATGTTCAGTAGCTGGGTACACAGGTCCGGGGCTCACAGGAGAGGATCCAGACTTGGGGATCATCACATTTGTAGTGGCTACTGTCTAGCATTCCCTTCCCACAGTAAAGTCTTTTCCATTGCACTTCTAAGACTAACCCTGAAGTAAGTTGCTGATAGGATAATTGCCAATGAAAAAGAAGAACAGGAGAAAGGGGAGTGAGTGGTTTCTCAAAAGTCACAAACCGTGAACAAATGAATGAATGAGTGAATGAATGAATGAATTTGCACACAAACAGCAGCAAAGGAAAGGAGTCAGCAGTGAGCTGGTTGCTTTGCTGATATTGGAGTGGTCAGAGAGGATGCCAACTTCCCATGCTAGGCGGCAGAAGGGTAAGTGCCCAGATTCTCAGGCAGATGGGCCCAGTGGAACTCTCAAAAGCCTCCCACACAAGGCTCCCTCAGCTGTAAAATGTACATCATTAACGCCCACCACAAACGATTGTTTTGAGGTTTGAATAAGACTGACAGTCTTTACACAATGGCTAAAATGAAGTTGGCTTTCAACAGGGCTTTCTCTCTTTTTCTTGCAGTGAGTCAGGCCACATCAACACCTTGGTTGTATGTGATCCTGGCTCTGTGACCACTGAGTGTGGTGTGAGCTTGCATCATTTACAAACAGAGAGAGGGAAAGAAAAAATGAATTAGTGATTGCCTAAACAGACATTCCATGCTAGCCAGCATTTTTTAAATTGTTTTGAAGAATACTGAATGATCTTTTGAAGATAGGAGGGTGCCTAATACCAATAGAGAAATCATATATCTAAAAACAGCTCCAACTCCAAATATTTTGTTGCAGTATCCTTGCAAAACATTTTCATCACACCCAATTTTGATAATTATTCTTCTATGGTTTGAAGTCAGAATTGGAACTCACATATTTTGCAGATGAAGTGTCCTGATTTTTTGACTTAGAAAATATGGTCACCATAACTACTGAGTTAAGGAGGAGGAATTCCCACTCCCAGCCACAAATTCCTCTGCGTGTTTTCAGCTGGATCCTGGGATTGACATGGGCTGCTATTTTTAGTAATCAAACACTTGTATAGTACTTACTATCTGCGAGGCACCAACGGAAGAGTTCTACAAATATGCACCCAGTGAATCCTCTTAAAAGCCACACAGGCAGGCGTTATTTTTGACCCTATTTTTTGCAGATGAGGAAACTGAGGCGCACAAAGATTAAGCAACTTGCTAGTGAAGTGGTAAAACTGGATTTGAACCTAGACGGTCTGACTCCAGAATGCTCATAACCACTATTTATTTGGCCTGCTATGCGGCATATGGCTATTAAAGATGTGACATGATCCAGGATTTCTACAGATGCGGTTTCCAGAATGTATTGGGAATACTCTAGTTGAGACTCAAGCATGCCTCTGAAACCTGCAGGTGAGGTACCAAGCTCAGTGGTCCCCAGATCACTGAATGTCAGGGCCTGAGCGGTCCTAAGAGAGCAAGTCTGTGGCCCTCATGTCCCCGACTTCATACATGAGGAAATTGAGGTCTGATCGAGCAAGAAAGTGACAAACCCAGATCCCCAAGATGTGACAACCTGAGTTTTGTGATGGTAGTGTTGCAGTTTGCAGACGACTTCTGATGTGACAAAGGGACCTGGGGCAGGGCTTCATAATTAGAGGCCATGAGAAACGAAGTTGAAGGGAGGGCCTAAGAGTCTGCACTCCTCACGGGTAACGGCAGGTACCATGCGAGAGGCGGAAAAGGGACAAGAGAGGCCTGAATGCGGGGACGAAGAAAAGCTGGAGCCAAAACAAGAAAGAAAAGGGAAAGAAAGCAAGGAACAAATGAAGTGACAAGGGAAACCAAACCACAGGAGCCACTGCGAAGCCTGAGAGAACGGGCAGACGAAGCATGAACAGAGACGCGCAGCGCTGCGGGGAGAGGTACTGGGCGGCCAGGGAGCCGAGGCGCGCGGGCACTGGCGCGCATGCGCTCCTCCGGAGCCGCGCTCCTCCCCTCCCACCCGCGTGAGCGCATGCAATCTGCAGAACTTCTGATTGTCCAGGAAATGCTGGAAGTTCAAATTTCCTGTGAAAACTTCTCATTCTGAAAAGGCGGCAACTGATTCCAATCGGAGTTCAGGCCCCGCCCCCCGCCCGGCCAGGCTAACCCCATGAGGGCAAAGACAGGGTGGTGCTTGGTCTCTGCTGTATTCCCGCTGCCTGGCACAGGAAGGGCACTCGATAAATATTTGAGTGAATTAAGTAACCTTAATACAGCTGGACTATAGTCTGAAAGGCAGGGCTTCCTGACAGAACCACAGAATTTGGCAGTTCCTCCAGACGCTGAGCTTTGCAAGGTCCTAAGCTGCTGTGGAAACTGGGTGATGAATCATCACTGAGCGAGAGGTGGTGGAAATGTTCAACTGGCACCAAAGAATAAGTGGCCTGGGAACCCCCTGCCCGCCGGTGTGCAGGCGAAACGGTCCCCTTCCCCCAACGCCGGCCACCAGCGCCACAGCCAGACTGGAGGGGCTGCTGGATTCCCACTCCCATGTCTCCTTCACTGACGCTCCCCTTGTCTCCTGCTTCCCCTTCAGGTTTAACTAGGCTGCGCCTACTACCTGCACCAGGTAAGCCTGGACCCATGCAGGATGTCAGCTCTGAATCAAAGGTTATAATAGCCCGTGTCAGGTCTGAGGAGATGCAATTTGTTTATAGATGTGAAATGAACAATGTGATTTTGAAGTCTTTTTCTCTCCCTAAAATATCTTTTAAGGATGGCCTGCAGATCTTAGCAGTTAAGATCAAAGTTCATTTGATGAAAAAAAAAATCCCCTAAAAGTTTCAGTACCTGAATATATAAATCTTGGTATTTCCCGCCTATGTTCAATACTCTAACGGTGCTTCAGTTAAAGCCTCCTTTAAGCATGAAGACAGCAGGATCTGGGGGCATTCTGAACCCAAGTGAGCAGATGAGTCTCTTCTCCAGACAGGGGGTTGTGACCACAACCTTCCTCCTCTGTATCGTGGCACACCCTCAGTTGACATCTACCTGGAGTGTGAAAGTGGTGGCATTTTGGGAGACAAAGTCTCTCTCTACACACATACACACATTTACAACACAGAGAAGTGGCCACTCTCCTAAAATGTCTGTTATCAGATAATCTGTCCTATTAGGTTCATAGATATTCTCAGATTAGTCAGGCCCCATGACCCAGTTTTGGGATAGGAAATCTGCTCACCAGGTATGTAGATAATAAGGAGGAAATGGAGTCTTTTTACTCAAGTACAATGCAGCTTGTTTCTTTAACCTAGCTCTTCATAAATCCACTCCAAATGAGCCCTAGGCCAACTCAGCCCAGCAAAAGTAAGGGCATGGGGCCTGAGAATATGGGGAAGAACATTCCAAAGAATGGGAGCCACCAGGTTACAAAGGTTCAGAAGCTGACCGAGGTCACGCAGAAGACACAGAGCTGGTGTCTGGACACAGGCAGCCAGCTCCGGAGCCTGCACTCTTAGCTAGGAAGTGAGAGGCCTTGGTCTTCCCTTGTCCATGCCATCCTTGTCCAGACCGAGTCAAGTACTTGTGCTGCCATGATTGCTAAAAACAGGAATCTCCTGCTCTCAGCTACGCCACCACTGCTTCCCTGTCTCTTTGACTTCAGCCTGAAATGGCAGCCACCTGAATCTCAGCAAGTTGTAAGCCCCCTGGCCCCCCAGTCCCAGAAACCCCCCAGAACTTGCCCCACAAGTGCTCTCAGTTGTCAAGCTACTCCTTGCCTCCTGGATGAGCTCATCTGGAATGGAGATATTGGAACTGACTAAATCAATTTCCTTTTGAGCTTTTCTGTCTTCTGTCAGGCTAAAACATTCCCCAAAGCTAAAAAGCTTCCCCAAAGCATTACTCCTTGGGCTGACACTTAAAAGTCCTTTTCCTTTCCCTCTCAATCTGTACAGTGAGCCTCAGCAACTACTACCCACACATGACTCATGAGACATGAAATTTGGTCTGTCCGGATGGAGATATGTTTGGACACTGAAGACTGAATATGAAAAAAGGAATGTAAAATCCCTCATTAATATTTTCTATATCAACTACATGTTGACATGAAAATATTGTGGCTCTATTAGGTTAAGTAAAATAGATTATCAAAATCATTTTTGCTGGTTTCATATTGTTTCTAATTGTCAACACTTCTGCAGCCTGTCCTTTCAAGATACCCACATACCATCTTGGTCAAAAGCCCCGTTTGTGAGCTCATTAGGCTCAAAAGCCACATGTTCTTGTTGGAGGATATATCTGAGATCTACAGCACGCTTTGGGGAATTGGGTCTTTACTAGAGCTATTTAAGACTCTGAGTCTTTTAAAATCTATTCTCCAAATTCTGATTCAAGGTATTTCTATACACTATTGATCATTCCATTAAGAATTTCTTTATAATCCCCACTATTTTCAGGTTATTAGGCTCATAGTTGAGAAACTAATTTATGATGACAACAGCCTTATTAGTTTCCTATGAATCTGAGTTTATTATTTTCTGAATGTGTATATAAAATGGCATTTTTTTTTTCTAGTTTTTAACTGTTACAGGGGAAAAATGTTCAAGAAACTACACCAGCAGTGAGCCTGGTGGAAATTCAGACACTAATCACAACAGACATTTTGGGGAATATTATGAAAAGGAAGTGAAGTCCACTAGGACCTGAAACGGGTCTTGAGAACAAGCCTATCAAAATAATTGGTTTCTCTCAGATAGATACTTGGTCAAGGTCACAAAGGGTAGACCTATGAACTAGGGGTTCCCGGTTGCGGGCACAGAGCAGACATGAACCTACTGCAGGGATTCTGGGCAAGAGGTCTCCTTACTTCCACTGGTTTCCACTGGAGCCCCAGAGTCCTTGGGCTAAGAGGTCGCTGGCGCACGCGCCAGCAGCTGAGAAGGGAAAGACAGACCAAAGGGCACAAGGGCAAGAAGATTTTTAAAAAGGAAAAGAGGTCAAAGGAGAAGATCCTGTGTCTATAAAGTAAATGGAAGACATTTTCTTTTGACGGTGGTGGACGGACACTGAAAGCTATGTCCAAAGAAATGCTAAGATGTTTTCTAGCACTTTCCTGGGGACAGTCTCAGTATTTTACACTTCCTATTCAGACCTCAACTTGGGGGAACAAATGGAAAAGCTGGTATCATGGTTTCACTTTCAATCCTGAGACAGAAGGTTTGATTTGCGACTGCAGAGTCTAAGGGGCTGTGTGGTAGCAAAGCTCGGTAAGAACTGTTCTATTAGCTCTTTTTAGCAGAGCCTGCCTTATTCTACTGCTGCTTTGTATAGTTCCTTTTTCTTGCCAGCTATCTCCACAGCTAGATTTTCTTTCCTTGTATGCAGAAACAAAGCCATATACTACTTTAAAAAGCCTTCTGCGCTTGAGAAGAAATTTAAGAGGAAATCAAAAGACAGAAAACTTCTGCAAACACTCATGCTTCACGTACACAGGCAAACTTTCTGCTTTTCAACAGAGGAACCAATACCTACCCTGAAACCCTGTTTTCATTCAGAAAACCTTACAGTGCTCAAAAGGGCAATAAAACAAATTCTTAGATTGAGTTCTCAAAAGGTGGTTCTGAGTCTCTTTAAAAATTTTTTAAAGATACCCATCGAAATTAAACCAAAAACCTAGTCACAAATGCAATGCGGGATACTCGATTAGATCCTGGTGTTTTAAAAAAGGCATTCTTGTGACAACTGGGAAAATCTGAATAGGGGTAGAAGTTAGGTGATATGATGAGATTACTGTTAATTTTCATAAATATAATGTTATCAGGATTATGCAAAAGTACTAGGGAGTAAAGTATGGATGTATAGAGAGAGTGTAACTATAACAAAATGTTCATAAATACATAAATAAATCCCCATCCTGAATTCTACAGCCCAAGTAAGGTTTCCCCAACTCTCTTCTACAGATGATGATACTGAAAGCAATCTTACATGACTGGTAACTGTGCTGTCCTATATAACTTCACATGTCTTAGCAAAATTACACTGGACAATGCATACATGTCACATATAAGAGATCACCCATGGGGGCTCCTGGTTGGCTCAGCCAGAAGAGCGTGTGACTCTTGATCTTAGGATTGTGAGTTTCAGCCCCGTGTTGGGTGTAGAGATTACTAAAAAAGTAAATACACCTAAAAAAAGAGAGAGAGGTCACGATGGCTCTTCATATCTTCATAAAATTTGCTTATCTAATCTTGGGTTGGGCATGCATGGATTTTGAGTCCGATGACTTCTGTCACGTTTTCACTTCTTTCCTGTGTGAACTTGGACAAGGTACTTAACCTAACCTTTGTTCTCCTCCTTAATAGTCTCTATCTAAAAAAACTGGTGTGACAATTAAATGAAAACAAAAATCCAAAATACTAAGCATAGAACCTGGCACAGAGCATGTCCTCAATTCATGACAGCTACTATTATCATAACAATGGGTCTAGTTTTCTCATAGGAATACACCACACTATTTTGACTTAGAGTATCTTTTTCCTAAATAAAAACACACAGACTCTGAATCTTGATTGCAGCAAAAAAAAAAAAAAAAAAAAACCAAAAAACAAAAAACAAACAAAAACATGAACAGGTCTCACACAATAATGTAAGATAATAACTTAAAAAGGAGAAATGCTAGACAAACACTGTCTCATCTAATGTCCAGATTTAACGTGCTGTATTGTTAAAAAAAAAAAAACAACATGAAAACAAATCAGTGAAAGGAACTTTTTAAGAAGTAGTATATGGCTTTGTTTCTGCATACAAGGAAGGAAAAATCTAGCTGTGGAGATAGCTGGCAAGAAAAAGGAACTATACAAAGCAGCAGTAGAATAAGGCAGGCTCTGCTAAAAAGAGCTAATACAACAGTTCTTACCGAGCTTTGCTACCCGCCTGGCACTACCTCAGCCCTGTCCATGTGGTATCGTGACGATGCACCCCAGCACCCAATCCTGCTGGCTCTACCGTCCAACCACATCCCCCTACCTCCCATTCCATCCCCCTCTCTTGCAGTCATTTCTTATCTGCATTGTTCCTATGGCCTCCCCAGCTGGTCCCCCTGCTTCTCCTTTGCCCACTCTACAGAGTGTTCACAAAGCCGCCAGAGTAATTCATTTACACATTCCAGTCATTGTAATTTCACTCCTGTTCAAAATCCTCCAAAACATCCCATTTCACTGGGAGTAAAAAAGTCACAGTCTTTAAAGGGGCCCACAAAACTTTCTAAGTCCTAGCCCTGACTGTGTTTACAACTTCATTTCCTACTACTTTCTGGTACAATGGTCTACTTGAAATCCCTTAAATGCCAGAAGCTTGGCTTAGGGTTTTTGCTGCTAGACCCCTGCCCGGAATACTACTCCCCCAGATAGTTGCCTGGCCCACTCAAGTCTACACTCAACTGTCATCCTTTTAAAGAGACCCCTCCCCTGACTACACAGTATAGAACCCTAACCTGAAGAGTAGGGTAGCTGAATGCAACGTCATACATTCAGCCCATGGAGGACTATGTCGCTATAAAAAAGGAATGAGGATGATCTCTATGAACTGATATGGAATGATTAACCAGACATACGGTTAAGAGACAAAAACGAAGTACAAAAGAGTACATAGAGTATGTTACTATTGTTACTGTTGCTGCATTATCTATTTATATCTACAAAAAGAAACAAAGATAAAACAGAAACAAGCAGTACCTATTATGACAGAGGGAGAGGGTAGGAATAGGATTTCTCTGAGCATCTCTCTATATGGTTTGACTGGCACTATATTAATATTTTACATATTTAAAAATTAAATCAAGGGGGGAACCCTAAAACTGAATAGAAACAAAACAAATTAATGCAAGTATATATTGAGTTGATAGCATAACCCCTCAGAAGAAAAAAAATTAAGCCAAGTAATTTTAAAAGACAGTATTCTGTACATATACAACAGGCTATATGGAAGAATAAAAAAAAACTCTGAAGAAACTTTGAAATGTATTTAGTAAAGTTTGTGCTTGGTAGTGTTCTTGGTATAGCAATTACGAAACTATTTTGTGTTTAATGTATATTAGGAAAACATACTGATTCTATGAGGAATAGAGTTCTCACTGTGGCAAAGGGAGGTACTAATAGGGAATGGAGGAAGAGAAAGATGAACCAAATTGTTAGATTAGGCTTAGCGGTAACAGGATAAACTTATGATTTTGCGAACACTCTATTTCCCAGCTCTGAGAACTGACAGCCTAGAAACCATGACTCCAGTAGCCTTGAGCACACCTAGCACCCAGATATTGATTTCTAAGTCCCATCTCCCACTAAAAGGAATGAGAGAATCTAATGATTACAGGCTGAGGCAGAAAAGGTACAAAGGAGTCCAAGACATCCTTCTGTGCCAGAAAGTAGGAAGTTCTCAAAAACTGATGGAAACATGGCAAAGAACACAGAAGCACAGAGGGGTTCCCATTTGCCAAAATCTGGATTACCGAGCATCAAAATAGATGACAAAAATGCCATCTTAAGAAATAGCCCTGGGTCCATACTTATACTAAAAAAATAAAATTAAAAAAAGGAGGTGCTAAAGTTCTTCATTACTGAAGAATGTCAATGATGTATAAAGAAAAATGGGGATAGAGAACTGCCGTCTACAAATATTTTAGGGGACTTAGGAAAGAATCACCACTGGATGCTAAAACAGCTAAAACACTGGATGAAAGATTGTTGCGGAACAGGGGAGTCACACAATCTCAAAGTGTCACTTGATAAATCATGTATTAATACAAAGGGGAACAGGTGCCTATGTGATGGAGAAATCCGGTGGATCACCTTAACCAAATAACCAAAGTTAAGGTCTCCAATAATGGGACAAATGGAGTGCATGTGCTCTCTAATGAGATGCACAAAGAAGGACATGACACACCTATGGAACATTCCTGAAAGTTTTAACCAGAATCTAATCATAAGGAAACAGACCATCCAAATCTAGGGACATTCTATAAAACTGGTCCAGACCTTTCAAAAATGGTGATGTCATAAAGTACCAAAAAAAAAAAAAAAAGAGTTGGCAAGTTTAAATTAAAGGGGATTAAAGAGGCAGGACTACCAAATGCAGTGTGTGATCCAGGATCAGCTTCTGGACTCTATCAGAAAACAGTATTATATTGATGGTGTATTTCCTGACTTTGATCATGGTTTCATGGATTCCTGGTGACATACTGTTCTTAGAAGACATATGATGAAATATTTACGGGTAAGGTATCATAAGATCTACAACTCTCAAATGTTTAGACAAAAAAAAAAAAATTAAGTGTGTGTGTAAATAGAAGTAAACCAAATGTGTCAAAATGTTAATAACTGGGGATTCCAGGAGAAAAGTGTGTACGTGTTCATCATACTATCTTTTGCAACTATTCTAAAGATTTCCAAAGTCCCAAAGTTTTAAAGAAATAAAAAGAAATATTAACCATGCCCACTCCCCTTTCCTCTGCATTACTAATCTCTGTATCAGTGTTTACTTTACCACCACCCAACATCTAGATATTTACTCATTTATTCACTTTCTGTCTCTCTCGCCGACTATAATGTAAGCTTCGAAGAGGCAGGGAAGTCTGTTTCTTGTAACCTCGGTCCCTTGTACAGTGCCCAACACATAGTGGACGCCCAGTAAAACTGTGTTCAGTGAGTGACTCATGTTCACAGTCTCAGAAGTACATGTTATCATTACCCTCCCTCACCACTGAGGGGTGCTCTCTCTCTCTCTCTCTCTCCCAAGGCAAAAATAGTAAGGCTCACAGAAGTTAGGTAACTAACGGAAATTACAATTCCATATAAGGAGCAGGGCCAGGGTGGGAAGCCAAGCACTGACTGGAGAGCTGATGCTCTTTATCACTGGTGGGCTGCTTCTCATTGAGTCAGGCTCCGCCTGTACCTGCATCTCCCTGATGTCCACAGTCTCAGGGGGGGTCCTGTGATGGCATCCCCACCTCCGATGACTCCCAGGTGCCATCCTTCCTCCATACTGCTGCCAGATTATTCCTCCTAAACGCATGGTTCTGATTCTATGAGGCCCAGAAAGAATTCTCCAAACTCCCATCCGGGATGTGCAGGGCTCTCTGCTGTGGGGCCTCCAGCTCCCACCAGCACACTTACGCTCCAGGGACACTGAATGACTCTCAACTGCCAGGTTCACCCTGTACACTGTGCTCCCGTCTTTTTCACCTCTTGGAATCTTTTCCCACGTCATGGCTCATCCACACACCGTCTAGCCTTGGAGGCCAGGTTCAAAAACCCTCCCCTTCCAAGACGTTTTTGCGTCACAAGAGATACTTGATTCACAAAAGACGTTCTTCGCTCCCTTCTCTATGCACGCCCATAGCACTTTATGCTCAGCCGATCTTAATTAACGACATTTATTTCTGTGCCTTAGACCGTAGGACCTTTGAGATCTCTCAACCCCTCCCTGCTAGGCGGGCCTCCATAGACACATACCCCACAGGCACTCCGTGGAAGCTGAGTGCAGAATGAGGATTGGAAGATTGATCTGTAGTATGTGCAAAGGGGCCCCCAACGGGAAACCCTCAAGGAAAGAAGAACTTGTTAAGCGTTTGTTACTACGCTCCAGGGGGTTGGCTATGACTGTGTGTGTAGGGGTTTATAAAGGTGGGGAGATAAAAATGGAGACAGATACTTATTTCATGGGGCTGTTAATTTGGCTGAGAAGTGGGAAAGGGATGAAAGCAGTTCTAGACGCACAGAGTTCTTTGACGTTTTCAAGGGAGGGGAAAGGAGCACCAGCCGCCCTGCTTCGGAATCCTGGGGCGATTCAGACATTTCTCTTGGCCGGTCCCTGTCCCGAGCCCGGTCCCTTCCGGCAAGAGCGCAACTCAAACGCGGCGCGGCGTTGGAAGGGGGGGGCGGCGGAACCAATCGGCTGTGGCGGCTCCTGCGCCCCACGCGGCGCGCCGCGGATAAGCCGCGTTCTTTGGGTAGGTGGAACCCGCTGCCGGGAGCCGTCCTGGGAGGGCTCACCGGCTGCGGAAGCAGTGAAAAGGCCGTGCAAGCGCTCGGCGACCGTACCCCGCGGGGGTGGTGGGGGCGACAAGTGGCTCAGCAGAGGCACACCCTTCCGGAGGTGTGGGGTGGTGGAGAGGTGAAAGGCCTTGGGGGATCTGGGGGTTAAGGATTTTTTTTTTTTTTTTTTTAAGATTTTTATTTATTTATCTGAGAGAGAGAATGGGAGACAGAGAGCATGAGAGGGGGAGGGTCAGAGGGAGAAGCAGACTCCCTGCCGAGCAGGGAGCCCGATGCGGGACTCGATCCCGGGACTCCAGGATCATGACCTGAGCCGAAGGCAGTCGTTTAACCAACTGAGCCACCCAGGCGCCCCGGGTTAAGGATTCTTAAGAGAAGAAACCACTGGAGAAGTGAGCGAGCCGGAGTCCCGTCCCTATTCCAAACGCGGATTCCGGTGCCTAAAGTCAAGGTTGCCTCCTGACTACCCACGGGAGACTTGCTGAAGTGACAACTCGGCCGGACAAGGTCCGGCTGGCTGCGTTTCTTCTCCCCAACCCAGTTGTGGCCACCTCGAGCCCCGCCCGTCCGCCCAGCCCCGGAGCCCTCAAGACACCGACACCCCCGGCGCTGCCCAGTCCCCGCCAGGGCCCGGGGAAGGCCTCCACTCACCGAACTGGAGCAGCAGGCAGACCACGCCGAGGACCCCCGCGGCCCAGCCCCAGGCTCTCCCGGCGGTCATGGCGCGTCCGGCGGGCCTCTAGGGCCGGACTGCGCGGGGGAGTCCTGGTAAGTTCTGGAGCAGCGTCCCGCGCGGTCCTTCCCCCACCCCGGGGCCGGCCCCGCCCCCGGCGCCGCCTTGGCCCCGCCCCTCACGGGGCTCCGGCCGCCGCTGCTTCCTCTGCAGGCAAGTCCCCAGGGCCGTTCCGCCGCCTCCCGTCCGCTCTGCGGAGCTCTTCCTTCAGAGTGGCTTGCGTTCTAAAAACCAGGCTTATTTTCGTTCCTCCCGCTCCTCCAGCACTTTTCCTGGACGTTTGGGACGTGACGAAGGCAACTCCGTAACTGGGGGTGTCGGGGAGGAGGGAGGGGAAGCTGTGGCCCTGCCCCCCGCCCGCAAAGCTGCGTCCCACTGGGCTTGACCCTACGGTGACAGGAGAGCTCTGCCGAAGGACTGGGAGGCTCCGAAGCACTTCCTTCAGCGTTTTCCAGCAGCAGCAACATGCTAAACAGAAGGAAACGGGACATTGTGGGCAACTGCTAGAACGTGCGGGGTTACCTGGTGCAGCCGGTCCCGCCGGTCTCAGTCAAGTTCAGACCACGTTTTCCTTATTAAGCCTGCCACCCCCACCCCCACCCCTCTCTTAACCCGGAGCTGGGACTTCTAGCCTTGGGTTTCTCCCTTCTCGGTTTCCTCTTTGTTTTCCTCTTCCTCCATCTCAGCTGTGGACTTTCCCTTAGGCTAAGGAGTCAGGTCTGGTCGCCCCCTCACTCTTCGGCCTCCTCCGAAACCTCCCGCCCCAGCTCCGAAAGGCACCTGGAACACTCCGTGCTGGTGGTTAGTCTTTTTTTTAAGATAGATTATTATTTATTTGTTTGTTTGTTTGTTTGAGAGAGAGAGAGAACGAGCCGGGGGAGGGGCAGAGGGAAAAGCAGACTCCCCGCTGAGCAGGGAGCGGGACTTGGGGCTCCACCCCAGGACCTGAGCCAAAGGCAGCGGCTTGACCGACCGCGCCACTGAGGCGCCCCCTAGTGGCTAGTCGTCTTGACGGGCTCGTCCTCCCTCAAATCTGACCCCAGACCAAATGACTCCCAGAACCAGCTCCTCACGTGGCTTCCCTGTCTGCCCCCTTTCAGAGGGAAGTACATGAACTGCCCCTGCCCAGCTGTGGGAGCTAAGGGAACTCTGAAGCTCTTCAGGTGAACAGGACACCTTGCTGTCCTTATAAACATCAACGTCAGTTGTGAAACCGAGTGGAAATGTGCTTTATTGTTGCTGTCATCTCCATCCTCCTCAAGTGAGGATCACAAGGCCACTCAAGACAGTTGAACTGTACTGTAATAATTCATTAGTTCTTAAGTCAGGCATAAGGTCTTAAAAGGTATCTAGGGGCCCCTTGGGTGGCTCAGTCAAGCACCTGACTCTTGATCTCAGCTCAGGTCTTGATCTCAGGGTTGTGAGTTCAAGCACTGTGTTGGGCTCCACGCTGGGTGGGGAGCCTACTTAAAAAAAAAAATACCTTAAATCTTAAAAGGTATTTCTGTCAGTGAAATTTCTGGGACCAGTGTCATGAACCGGGAAGCCTCTTACCTTAAAACCTTCCCTACCATTTGTAGATATTGAGAACATGAGGCAGGTGAAGTGTATAGCACAAAATGTGAGAAAATCAAGTTTCTGTTCGGTCCGGAGCTGGTGGGAACTCAGGCCAACTGAGAAAGGTAGGATGGGGTCAAACTTTTAGACACTGGAGAGCCTCTCAACGTTTTTGAACTGAGAAGTGATATAACAACAAACATCTGCTGAGCACTTACCAAGCCAGGCCTTGTGTTAAAGTGCATTACCCGAATTATTTTAATCTTCTTGCTCTCCCTATTTTCAAAGATGAGGAAACGGAGACTCAGAGAAGGTAAATGACTTGCCCAAGGACACACAGTAAGGGGCAGAACTGGGAGTCCAACTGAAGTTAAATCTAAAGTGCCACTCTTACCTTCTCATACAGGAACAGGATGCAACTTTTGGATAGGCGGCCATGCTATTGATTGGACTAGCCAGCAGGCACTGTCAACCCAGCATGGCTGGGGAAAGTTCTGCCCAGTCACGTGGGGCTGGGAAGTATGCCTCAAGTCATGGTCCCCAGCCTTTGGGTGAGGAATGATTTGTTAGGTCTTCTTTGGTTAGATGCTCCTCTGACCAAGACCAATGAGCAATGCCAGCTTCTTCAGTAAGAGAAATGCTGGGCTTCTGTCAAGCAATTTTTTTGAAATATTTACATCACACCCAACGTGGGGCTCGAACCCAAAACCCCAAGATTAAGAGTCACATGCCCCACTGGCTGAGCCAGCCAGGTACTCCCTTCTACCAAGCATTTTTAGAGGAGCTTCTGTGCATGGTCCAGCAGACTTTATGAGTCAAAAGTGGCTCGAACAGTGGACCTGAGTTAGGCAATGGGCCAAAAAGGCTCTATTCGTATACTGAAGACTTGCCCCCAAAAGGAGAGTGGATGTATTTTTCATCCTGTGGCCGGTATTGAGGTCTAGTCTTACCTGCTTGTCACTGTAGATAAATCATGAACTAGAGGTAAGAAAGGAGGGCTCATCCAACCTGTTCACGTGGCCTGAGGTAGCTACTCTTCCTAGCATGTCCATCTCTGGTACTCGGGCTCTAGTTCTTGCCAACCTTGGAACTACCCCCAGGAAGCTTAGAAATCCCAGGAAGAGCTGAGCAAAACACTGCTCCCAATCTTGCATACATGGAAATTGTCCCTGCCTCTTGTGGAAATGTACATCCATTTCCCTTATATAAACACTGGGCAGATTTGCACCAAAGGCGTAGATGGGTAATCTTCTTCCACAATACTCCATTTCCCTTTTTAAAATGTTCCCTGGCAGGAGCACCTGGGTGGCTCAGATGGTTAAGCGTCTGCCTTCGGCTCAGGTCATGATCCCAGGGTCCTGGGATCGAGCCCCGCATCGGGCTCCCTGCTTGGAGGGGAGCCTGCTTCTCCCTCACCCTCCTACTGTTCCCCCAGCTTGTGCTCTCTTGCTCTGTCAAATAAATAAAATCTTAACAACAACAAAAAAAGACTTTTAAAAAAATGTTCCCTGGCAGAAAGCATTTGGGAGAAAAATTAGGCAAAAGTAGAACGTTAAGACATAACATGGAAGCATTCAGGGTACCCAAGGGATAAACAATCCCATTTCAACTCCTGGCCAGGCCAGCAGCTGCAAGAAGTTGATAAGGATGCAGCAGATGCGGCTGCAGAGCAGAGGAAAGCAGATTAAAGCCTCTGAAAGGTTTGGATTTTTAAAGAGAAAAGGAAGCGCCTCCCTCTGCTTTTTACCCGCATATTTCTTTTGCATATTCTGTGCAATGTAAAGAATTACAGATCATGTATCACTGCTGTGGTTTTAATCATTCTATCATTCTCATTTTGCAGAAGTGGCCAACTCCTCCGTACCACGCCAGCGTTCGGGGGACGCAGGGAACGTGGACTGGCGTGCTGTGCAGGAAGGCACCCTGAGCAGGAAGACACAGCTCCTGTGCGGTTCCTGTATCCTGGAAAATGCTTGCTGACAAGTCCAGGTCGGGACAACACTCCATCGTTTGGGAAAGGTGGTGTGGTCTTGCTGCGGAGGCCCTCTGTAGCCAAGGGGAAGGTTATTCCCCGTTCCTGTGCTCCTTCTCCATCAATCTCCTCCCACCCCTTCCTGTCCCGTCCCCCTAAAAAGGAAAGCTGGTTAAGGAGCTCTGCCTTCTGAACCTGCCTATCGGGCCTCCAGGTGTGTGGTGTGTGCACAGATCTGGGGGCAGCATGGCCTTGACAGTCACGGTAGTTGTGTGCATTTACTATGAATCATCTTCAGCAGATGGCAGTAAAGCGTCTTGGGAAAGCCTTTATTGTTTTGTTTTGTTTCCCCCATCATTTGTACAAAGGCACTCTTTAGGCTGGGGGCAGGGCGGGGTAATAAAGGCTGCAATTCTTGACCCTTGAGCCTAGCAGGCCAACGCAATGCCAGGGGCAGAACTCCACGCTCCCAGGGCGGTTTCACGGAGAGAGGCTGGTTAAGAGAAAGGACAGTGGGCTCCAGTAACTGCAAACAGCCATATTTTCAACATAATTTACTACAGGTCTCTGAAGTGTATATAAAACATTTTAGTGCAACATTTTACAAATAGTTCTCCTTTAAAAAAAAAACCAAAAACCAAAAAAAAAAAAACAACAAAAAACAAACAAAAAAAACAAACCAAAAACAGATCAACAGCTCTCTACATCATGCATGGGTAGTTTCCTTACCCTACCTGTTTTTTCAACAATAAACGCAGAGAAACCATTGTTTGAAAAGAATATGAAAACCTGCTACAGAGACACCCCGATGGAGGAGGGTGTGGTCATATCCATGTCCTGGGATGGGCCTAGCACCGGGTAGTTTTTCATGAATGCAACATTGTAGCTGTAGATAAGTCAAGAGTATAGCTGTTAGTTTTCCTCTCCTGGTCCATGGCCTAGAACTCCTGTAGGCCGTGTACAATGAGGTCTCCAGCCACTGGAGGGCACCATTACCACTCATCTGACACCACATTTCCATAGAAATGGCCAAACAAGGTCCTGGGGATTTTCACAGAAAGTTGAAAAGCTCACCCTTGGATGGTATCCCCCAGCCCAATAAAAAATACATGGGGACAAAAACAAAACAAAACAAAAACCCAATTGTTAAAATACTGGCTTCGGTTTCTTTTCTTCCTTTCAAATTTTCTGCAACTGCTTCACATATTTAATTCCGTGCATTACCTACTTTTCTATAGCTGTGAACCAGTGCAAAGTCAACTCTTCTTAGTCCTCACACGCCCAGTCCCGGCTGGCCCTCTGGCATCTTCCCCTTCTCACAGAGGAAAGTAAGTCATCTTCCCTCATTGACACAGGCTACAAATGAGGGCCAATTTTCCACCGAAAGCCCCGGCGCCGGAAAGGGAGAAATGGGGCAAAGGACTGCCTTCTTCCCTCACGGCCGAGCAGGTGGACTCTGTACGTCCGAGGCGCTGATGCAGTACACGTGATAAATGGGAGTGAGCACATCAGGCAACAGAGGGATGCAGGTGGCGCTGCCTGCACACGGTCTCATAGGAGAGCACTGGTGCGGGCGGAAGAAAGGGAGGCAGGTCTCCACAAGCCTGTTGGTGGTCTTGCTTCCCCTCAACTACGCAACAGCAGAGCATCCGCTGAGCACCCCCACCGACCCCGACACGGATCGGCACCCACCTGGCCTCCCGGGGAGTCTGTTCAGCCTCAGAACAATCATCTCTCTGGTTAGGCTTAGCTCCAGAATCCCTGGTGGCTTTTTCTAAACTGGGAATTCCCTGGGGAGTCAAGATGCAAGTTCAAGAGGAAAGGAGATGGCGCTCTTAACCAGCAAAACAGAGAAGCGCCAGGGCATGAGCACGCCTCCCATGGAGTGCGCAAAAGGCAACACTTGTGACCCACGACGGCGTGCCAGGGGAGCCAAGCACGTTGCCCCACAGTGTAAAGGAACAGGGTGACACTGGCTCTGCTGGGCTTCAGTGGGCATTCGAATGAAAAGCCACCATAACAATGAACAACCAAATCGCCTGAAACCACAAACAAGATCTAAGAAAGGGGAAGGCAAAGACCCACACAGCCATGTGATGACTTCCTGCTGAGACTAGGTCCTCTGAATGGGTCACAAAAGGGCTGTGTCTGGACCTCTCCGGGGCAGATATTCTCATGGCAGTAAGACCCACGCAGACAGAAATGGTGAATAAGAAAGACACCGTTCTCTTTGAGGAAAATCTACCCAGAGGGAAGAAGAAAAACCTAGTCTTCATACCTCCAGCGTGGCAGTTATACCTCCCCTGGTCTCCAAGGTCAGGCTCTGGAAACTACGCCACCCCACCACTGACCCCTGCGGGAGCTTAGCGGTCAGCCCGCCCCGTGCCCTCCAGGTATGTGGTGTCCTGTGGGTAGCTGCTTGGGCCCCTTGTGGTCAGCTCAGCACTGTCCCCTTTTCAGGCTCCCTGGCCACTTTCCCTTAAGAGTTTGGCAAAGCACCTTAAAATAGAAGCCCACCCACTCACAGTTATCAGTTAGAGACATCTGGTGCAGAACAGATCAAGCCAACAACTAGCCTTTTGTCCTTCCTTCCCTAATCACTGGCTCTGATCAATCTGAAAGTCAGTAGCTGCTAAAAGCAGTGTGTTGCCCACTTTAGCTGGCAAAGTGTGTGCTGTTTGGAGCTTCTGACTTATTCTCCAACAAAGTGGGTTTTTTGTTTTTGTGGGGTTTTTTTTGGCAAGCTTGGGATGAAGCCTATTCTTTGCCTCCCTGACAGGCTGGTCAGGCACCATCTACTCCTAATGGGGTTATGCAGGATTTCTGTTGTACGTACACAGTTCTTTGAAGCAAAATTCAATGCTTTCATCTTGACTACTACAAAGTGGTTCCAACCATTCCAGCTGAGGGAGAAGGTAAGATACAAATTGGGCCCACACTACACACAATTTTCGAGTCTCGTTAAGAAAGTAAAAAACGTTTGGGTGTGTTCTGATCCGTGGGTAGCATTTTCAAGTACGCAAAAACAATAAGTCTTGGAAGAGATTCCTTTGCGCCATAAAGTTCATCCCTCCTTTTGCCATCGGTGGTACCTTAAAGAGAAATTCGTCCGTCACGTTACGGAATCCAAAAAGGGTAAACCAAAGGGATTTAAAAAGAGTCCATTACAAAGAATAAGAACCCCTGTCACATCTATATGAGAATACTATATAAATCAGTGAGTAGACATGGCACCTGGAGCTACTCACTACATTACCGGAAACAGAAACAAGGAGCCTAATTCTGCAGGATAAGGACATCTGCTCCAAAACAGCTAACCAACCAGGACTGCCACTGAGAGGCAGTCTGTCTCTGTGACTGATCGGGGACTTTGAACACTTCTCAAGTTTGACAGTTTTCGGGCAAGAGCACTCCAGAGGTTGGGTGCCGTCTGCTGAGCGATCGCAGAGCAAGAGGCAGGAAGGGAGAGTCTCAGCTCCTCTGTGGCTGAGGTCCGCTGGGCTCCCCTTAGTCTATGGCTCCTGGGTGGATACTGAGCACAGGGGGCTCCAGGCAAGTGGGGGAGTAGTTGAGGTGTGGCTCTTTGATCCACAACAGGGGCACCCCATTCTTCCCATCCGAGTTCTTGCTGGAGTTCCGGCTCTTGAAGCGTACCAAAAGGATGGTGATGATGAGGATGCCGAAGATGGGGAAAGGGTAGAAGAAGACGAAGTAGAAGAGCGCGTCATTGGAGCAGATGATGGACTGCAGGGTGGAACCTGGAACAGAGGCAAGACCGTGAGGGCTGGGAGCCTGGACCGCCGGCCCTCGTTCCCGAAGCCCTCGCCCAGCCCAACCCAACTCCGCCCCCACCCTGTCTTTCCCTGGCTGCTGCTAAGGGAGGGGAGACCACCCCCCTAGCCCTGTTCACACAGCAGCGCCTCTTCCGATTCCCAGCTGAAGTTCATTCAAAGCAATGCCTCCGTCTCCCGCGGGGAGCCAGTACTGTGCTTGGAGAGCCATAGAATCGAATACAGTTTATTGATTGTGAACCCAACTGCATCTAGATGGTGGAGCAGCTGACCACCCCAGTCCGCACTGCCTGCCCGGTGATACTTCACATGTCCCAATGCACTCAGTTCTGCTCCAAACGTCCTTCTTTGGGACGGGACCTGTTCTCTCCCCCCGCCAGCTTCTGAGAGCAGTTTTACCAGAAATGATGCTTACTTGCTTGACATTATCAATTGAAATGCCATTATGGACCATTTACAAATGTCCACAGTGAATTCAGTGCTAGTTATTCCTGGATATGGAAGGGAATGAAACCCGCTCCCCCCACACCCCAGACCCAGTCGAGGTCTGCTCTGGCGTAGGAGACCTCAGCAGGAGACCTTCCATTTTCTCTGGAAAATAAGGCTGCTGGATGACCTCTATGTACTACGAAACTTAAATAGGGACATCCACAGTGGGCAGATAAAATGTGGTCTAAACACCTTCGCTTGTACTTTTGGGTTATTCAGTAGATTGTTAGGGTGTCTGAGTATGATTTAGGCTTTTCTCTGCTTTCATTTCTACTGCATAGCTGTTGCTCAGTATTATTAAAATATTCAACATGCACTTACACTTATTAGATTTCCAAAGTATATGAAATTGCTGATAGTCCCCCACTTTTGACCTACAAAACTTCGATTTCAGGGTGCCTGGGTGGCTCAGTTGGTTAAGCGACTGCCTTCGGCTCAGGTCATGATCCTGGAGTCCCGGGATCGAGTCCCGCATCGGGCTCCCTGCTCGGCAGGGAGTCTGCTTCTCCCTCTGACCCTCCCCCCTCTCATGTGCTCTCTCTCTCTCATTCTCTCTGTCTCAAATAAATAAATAAAATCTTTAAAAAAAAAAAAAACAAAACTTCGATTTCAAATGGTTCCATCTCCTAAACAGGAGGTAGTCAAAGAAAAGAAAAAGCTGACAAAACGAGAAACCTCAAATCAATTTACCCGGTAAAAAGTTTTGGCTGAAACGGAAGAGAGGTTACGGTTTCCAGCAGATTTTTTGTTTCTGCATTGCAGGCCAAGTTTACGGTGACAAACGCCATCTTCAGTCTGCTCTATGCCACACTTGGACAGAAGGGCAACTTAAAAGAGTGCCTTGTGAGAAAAAATCATTTAGGTCAGCAATTACTTCTTCCAGTCTCTGGCCATGGAGTCCCTTGATGTGATGAGAATTCTGAGCTCTGGACCTTTCTGGAGTAGCCACTGATGGTGAGCAGGGCCCTGCAGTATCATTTGGTCATCCCAGCCACTCGTGCAGAATCCAGCTCAACCTCCAAGTCACCCTCCAAAATACACACGAGCCAGGAACTTGAGAAAAACAGAGCAGCGACGCACTCGGGCTTCATTTTTTTGTCCCCCTTCTGAGTCTGAAACACGCTAACTGGCTAAAGTAGGACTAGGCTGGATATTCTAAAGAGTGACGCTGTAACATCTCACAAGATACTTGGATAATGAAATCTTACTAAAATAGAATCTGGTGGAACATCGAGTTGATTAGGAAGATTACTGGATGGTATGTTCTCACTTGAACTCCTATCCTCAGTTGAGGGTCAACTATACGAACTGGCATGGCAAAGTCGAAATGCCTATGACAAGTGGGAAAACTGCTTATTAACCCATAATCGAGCTCTGATTTTATTCTTCCAGACCGCTGGAACCAACGGTTGGAACCAACAGAGACATCCTTCCCCTGCAACCTGGGCAAACTCACTTGTGTCCAGAACCCGGATGCCGATGGGGGCCGACTCCTCTTCCGTCAGCCGGTACCATTCCTTCTGAGGGCTGGGCAGCCACTCCTCCACTCGGCAGGAGTAGTTCCCTGTGTCCTGGGGGCTTGCCTGCAGCACCGTGAGCCGATAGAGCAACGGGGAGAGCCTCTGGAAGCGAAGCCTGCCCTCCCAGGGGCTGCCTTCTGGGCCAAAGACGGCATCTGGGCCCACGCTCAGCAGGGCCATCCGCTCCATTGGGTCCTCCTCCTCCTCCTCCTCCTCCTCGTCCCCTTCCTCCTCCTGTTCGCCCAGGCCAGGGCCGTCCCTTTCCCCTCCAGCTTTAGTCCTCAGGGAGTACCAGGCCACGGCAAAGCGGGAGTCCTGACTTGACCGAGAAACAATGCTGCAGTCCAGCTGGAAAGCTGCCTTCTCGGACACTGTGGCATTGGGGACCACCATGTCCACCTGCAGGGCAGCATCTGGGGGAGGCGAGGGGCAAAAAAGGAAAAAGAGGCTGTTTTAATTTCTTTGCTCACAACAACCTGCATGTCCGTCACCAGATACACTCTAGGAACATAGTAATATACAACACACACCTATTGAAAGGAGCAAAATGGAAGGAGAGTCTCTAGAAAGATCGCTAGGCTATAGAACACTGGGTACCCTACAAGTCACTGTGTGCAGAAGAAAATGTGTTTTATTCCGACACATGTATCTGTTTATATTTGCATCGAATATCCGCAGAAGAATTCACAAGCTGGTAGTACGGCTGCTTATGGGAATCTGGGAAGGAAGGGACACTTATTTTCACTGTAACCTCTTGCAGGGGCTGAAGGGTCCCCCTAAAAGTTCATGTCTATCTGGACCCTCAGAATGTGACCTTGATTGGAAATAGGGTCTTTGCAGCTGTAACGAACTCACCCTGGATTTAGGGTGGGCCCTAATCCAGTGACTGGTGTCCTGATAAGAAGACAAGGGGACACACAGAAAGGACATAGAGGCAGAGACTGAAGCAATGCAGCCACAAGCCAGGGGACACTTGGGGCCACGAGACGCCGGAAGAGCCAAGGAAGGATTCTTCCCTAGAAGCTTCAGGGGGAGCCTGGCTCTGCTGACAACTTGCTTCTAGACTTCTAGCCTCCAGAACTGTCAGAGAATAAACTGTTGTTGTTTTAAGCTATGAAGTTGGTACTAATTTGTTGTGGCAGCCCTGGGAAATTCATTCACCCCTCAGCTTCTGAGTTCAAACTGTGTGCATGCGGACCATTATCTATGCCACAGTGAACCCGAGGAGGTAAGTAATCTCCAAGGACTCAAGCCCGAGACCTGAAAGGGCCCCTCGCCCTGAGCACAGAGCCCCCAGAAGGATGACACGGACAGCATCCTCCCGACAGAGATGGGAGACACAAAACGACCAGGGAAAGGTACCAAGCAGGGGAGTCACACTTCAGACAGCACCAGGCAGCCATAATCTGTTTCTTGATTTTGCTGTGCACCCCCCCTTTTTTTTTCTGGCTCAACGGGGTAGGTACTAAACAAATAATCCATTCCCTACCTCCTAAATGGCCTGTTTGGCTCTGTTTATGAAATGCTCATAAAAGATGCCAACATAATGGTAACAAAAGTAGAGATACCAAATCAGATTCTGCTTGGATGAAGACCAAATAGGAGCATTTCCCAAGTACTGTCCTGGGCTTTCAATGAATTGGCTTAATGTTGCTCAAAGGTGAACACAAAGCTGGGGGTTCCCCCACCTTTGTGGGGCTCTACCAAGCCCCTCCACACCCCCCATGGCCCATCTAGAGTCTTGGTTTGCATCGCTGGCACAGAAAGCCTCGGGAACCGGCTACAGGTGGCGGGAACAGCGCCTCAGCCCAGCTCCCATGGGGGAGAACACGCTGGAGGGCAAGGTGGCAGGGCGCAGAATATCCGTTCATAGGCGACTCACGCTCCTTGGCTCATCAGCTGATCCTTCCAGAGAGCATGGCTAACTGTAACCCCAGAGCCATCAGAGAGAAATACTGCAGATCAAGGAGCAGTCTAGGGCACCTTTGCTCTGCAGAGTCTACCACAGTGGTATCCTAAAGCTCCTGGTGGCTGGCCAATAAGACGCAATACACCCAAAATGGCAAGACAATCAGAGACCACTGGACATTTAGTTCCTCGGAAGGGCCTCTTCCCCATCTACTCTCCCTTTGTTTTCTCTTCTTGTCTGAATACTTACAATCTAAAGATTTATTTATTTTAGAGAGAGAGAGAGCGCGCACAAGCGGGAGGGGCAGAGGGAGAGGGAGAATCTCTAGCAGACTCTGCGCTGAGCGTGGAGCCCGATGTAGGGCTTGATCTCACAACCCTGAGCTGAAACCAAGAGTCGGTGCTTAATTGACAGCACCACCCAGGCGCCCCTGAATGCTTGCTATTTAAGCATTTGAGTTTTAATTTAAATTTCCTGGCTCCTTCCAGTGCCTCGTCTGCAGTAATGACTCAATGCTAGTTTTCTGAATGAAACTAATATCCACCTGTCCACGCCCCCCCCCCCCTTTAACATATCTCTGTACTAATTTGGTTGCCCGTGTCTGTCCCCTTCTAGAATAGGCCAAACCATCTCCCTGTGCAGACTTTAGCACTCTTTCCTGTTTCAGGTATAAGTCCCAAAAAGTCCGCTTCTGCCTCCTCTCTGTATGTTAGGCAGGAATGCCGCCGGTGCTCCCTAAATGTCTGCCAACCCCCCCCCCCCCCGCCGCCCCAGTCTCCCTGCAGCCCTAGTGTGGGGACGCGCACATGGGTGGGTGTTGGGGGAGAAGAGTGCTCAGCTGCCACCTCTCTACAATTTCACCTTTGGGAGAAGACACGCAGCAGTTACTAGGCACGGTAAAAAGAAAAAAAAAACAAAAGCTCATGGGAACTATGAGTAACTCAAAGCAGAGGTGATTTCCCATCCAGTGTAGCAAGACACAGAGCAGTGAGATAATGCCCCTTTCCCGGAACAAAGGGCGTATTCACTCCTGAAGTGTGTTCCGTGACACATGGGGCAGGCACAGCTGCGAGGCTCCACCCACGAAAAGAGCCGCTCTTGTGAGACGTGCAAACGTGACGGACGCTTCCAAAAGACCACTGATCAGAACGCCGGGATGCGCGGGAAACGAACGAGACAAAGCGCTCACACCGACGCATGCCACCAGTTCATTTCTGCTCCATGTCCTCTGGGGGACCACTGACTTTTTGCTGGGACTAGGATGGACGACGATGTGATGTCGCAGGGGACCCAGGAATCCGGCTTACCTCTGCTTTCATTACGGGTTGAAATGGGTAACCATAACTCTACCGAGTAATTATGTGCATTTAGCAACTTTAGAAACGACAACAAAGACAAGAAGGGCCCCACAGAGCAGTCACTGGTACCAACAAAATTATTAGGAAATGAGATTGAATTTCATCTCTTCCTATTTAAAGCATGCTATTTCTATTTAAAGCATGTGAATCAATTCTTTTCCACTGTAAATCCACAGGCTTAATTTTTTTTAAACCACATGGCTACTGTTTCAAGATTTTTGCATATCCACCACCTTCTGAGTCGGAATGTACTCTTAAAAAGAAAATACTCTATGTTCTGCAACAATTAATCGAAAAATGCTACTCTGGTTAAGAAATAGAATCACTTTAGGCCAAAGCCAGATGTGCCATTTTCCTTTCACAAGGGGAAAAAAAATGTGAGACAATCCTGAATGCAAATGCAAAATGTAAATGCTCATAAGTTTAACTGCAAACAATGTATTAATACACTCATTTTGTGCAGCGCATAAAGTATGACACTTGGAGGGGAAATACGCAGAGCAGTGACAGCCTGGGGACATTAACTCTCACCTGGCCGCATGATGGTCACAGCCATCTGCCCGGCAGTGTCCTCTGCCCGCTTATACCACACGCCGCTGGGGCTGGGCAGCCACTCCTCCACGCGGCAGCTGTAGGTCCCGCTGTCCTGCACTGCCACGTTCTGGATGAAGAGCCGGTACACACCAGGGGAAGGGCTCTCCAAATGCAGCCGCCCCTTCAGGTTGTTTTTGGCCGCCTGTTCTCCATAGTGGAAGGTAGCCTCGCGGCTCAGGTGGGCCACGGTCTCCCGTTCCGGGTGGTTGGGCTTCCACACAAACCACTCCACCACCAGCTGGGAGGCCGCGCTGGTGCGATTCAGCACCACACACTCCAGCTGCACCTGCTGTGTCTCCAGGACCGACAGATTCCCCTGAGCTTGGCTGAGCCTCAGGCGGCTATCTAGAAAGGCGAGGAAAGACATATTAGCCTCACGGAATGACAGGCCACCCACATGCACCCTTTCCACGTACATTCTGAGTCCCCTGATCACGCGTCTGAGTGCATGGATTGTAAGCAGTTCATGGTAACAGCGGTCCCCCCATTTCTATCTCATCGGTTCAGAGCATAGGAGGGAACAAGCATAAGGTACAGAGGACTCCACATCCAAATGAGAGCAGCCCATGAGCCTATGGTTGACCAGAAGGGCCGGCCGGGAAGGGCCAGGCAGAAAAGGACAAGGTGAGACCCCCTTTCGAACCAAGAGCGAATTTTGAAAACTGACCACATGATGACTAGAATATGTTGGACCGTCCACCACAAAAAGAACTGCAGATGAGACAGTTAAATATGTTCCCGAGTTGGCCTTACGAATTGCAGTTCTTACTTTCTCGGGTTCCCTCTCAAGGTGGGAACAGAACAGATCTAACCTTAGTAAAGAGAAGCCTGGTATTGATAGAACCTGTGACTTGAAAACTCAGCCAATCAGATTCTCCTCCAGAGAAAAAAGTGTCCCTAATGATGGTATGCCCTGACGACATGCGTATAATTTCATAAAAGGTCCTGATGAGCCTATCTGGACCGGGGGGGGAGGGGAGGCGTCAAAAACCCACAAAACTGTAAAAGCAGACAAGCACCTGGCGAAGGACACTTCCTGAGTGATACCCGAGGAGGGGGGAGGGCCATGCACAGAGCACTTTTTACTTTTTTTTACACTTCAAAACTGTCGGAATGTTTTACCATGCAATGCAGTAACTCCTGTAATTAAAAGGTCAAAAAATTAAAATAACAGAAAAAATGGGTGCCTGGGTGACTCATTCGGTAAAGTGGCCATTCTTGGTTTTGGCTCAGGTCACGATCTCAGAGTCATGAGACCGAGCCCCGAGTTGGGCTCCACATTCAGCGCAGTCTGCTTGAGATTCTCTCTCTCCCTCTGGCCCTCCCCTCGCTCACCCTCTCTCTCTAATAAATAAAATCTTTAAAAAAATTTTTAAATAACCAGTCTCCCGAAAATATACATATACATACATGCGCATGTGCGTGTGCATGTATGAAGATATTAACTCTGGTTGTCTTTGGGTTGAAAGATTATTTTCTTCTCTTTTTGTGTGTTTTCCAAAAGCTCTATAAGCATATTCTTTCTCATCGGGAAAAGAAGGAGAGGGGTGGTGCGTAGAGAAAAAGAACTAGAAGCAGGGGAAGAAAAAAAACAACAAAACGAAAAAAATCACTGAAAAGGAGGGATGTGTTGTTTTAATCAATGTCCTGTGAGTTTTCTGTTTATAGTGTTAGTATTCCCACAAACAGAGATCTCACTAAATGTGTTTTGACAAACATCCGTGCAGCCCTGTGCGTTGGCCCAGTTAGCTCGCTGTAAGTCTGTAGTCTCAGATGGGGAAATTCCCTTGATAAATTTAGGATCCACTGAGAATCTCTTAGTTTCTGCACAAATGAACAAAGGCAAAGGATGAATGGCGACTAAGGGGGAACTCGAGGTGGGTGAGGGATCATGTCCTCCCAGCAGAGAAAGTGACCAAAACTGAAAACATACAGGAAGAACAGAAACCTAAAAGAACATCTGTGGGCCAAATGACAACTGTCAGTTTTCAAAAGCCCCAAGGACTGGCTTGAGGTCTCTGGAGAAACCAAGAGCGATAATGCAGACCAGAGCTTCCTGGGCAATGCACCCGCAGAACGGTTCACATAAGTGTCACCGAGGTGCTGAGAAGCCTGCATTGGGGCAATCTTAGCAATACAACAGAGCACCCCCATCCCATCAGGAAGGACAGGATAGCACAATAGATTGTAGGCCATGTAGGAATGAGGGATGGAGAGGGAGCTAAAGGCCACATCGTGTGGGGAGTTCAAAGAACTAGAGCTCTTTAACAAGGAGAAGGGGAGACTGACAGGGGCCCCCTTCACGCATGAAAAGATATGACCCAAACTCATTCTGGGTTGTTCCAGGGGCAGATCTAAAACCTGGAGGGGAATTACGTGGAGGAGGGTTTTTCAACGAGTAGGGCTGCCCTGCAGTGGATGGAACGGAGTCCTGCGGAGGTAGGAAGCGTGCTCAGAGAGGTCAGGTGCCACCCCTGCTCTGTCGGGAAGCAGAATGAGGCCTGCACCCACAGGCTCTGAGACAGGGCCGAGGGGTGGTCCGCTCTGGAGATAGGAAGGGCTCCCCGCCTGCCCGGGGGTGCTGAAATGGGTGGTAAGGAAAAAAGGCGAGCAGACGAGGGAGACCAGAAAGTGCCTTCCAGGTGAGAATGCTGGGTATGGAGCCGGCACCAGCCCGAGATCCAGGGTGCAACCTGCAAACCCAAGAGGAGATGCAGGAGCCCCCAGGGACCCTGCCTCGCGGCCTCTTGCCCAGCACAGCCACCCCTTGGGGCACCACCTGGTGAGGAAGATGCTGTCCCTAACAGCAGAGCGGAGGGTGCTTTCCTGAGTTGGCCCTACAGCACCAGGACGCGCCCGAGGCAAAGCCAGCAGTCCACACAGCACTAGGGTGAGGGTCTGCACGCCTGCACCCACCCCCAGCGTGGGCCCCACAGAGCCCTGCCGCCCTCCGCCCGGGCAGTCTGTCTGCACGAAAGCCGCTAGCCCAGGACGGCTGCACCCTGGGTCCTTACCTGGCTGCTTCACGGTGACTTCCGTGCGCCCCGAAACCTCCTCGGCCAGCTTGTACCAGGCGTAGTTGGGGCTCAGCAACCACTCCTCCACGTGGCAGTAGTAGCTGCCGCTGTCGCTGACCTCGGCCCTCTGCACCGTGAGGCTGAACAAGCCCCCGGACACGTGCCTCTCGAACTGGAGCCTGGCTCGCAGGCCCTCCTCCTCGGCGTAGGTGCCGTACTCAAAGGCCGAGCTGTGGGTGGTCTTCAGGATGAGCTTGCCATCGGCATCCGAGGGCTTGTGGACGTACCACAGCACGGCGAAGTGCGAGTTCTGGCTGGTCTGAGACTTGACGGAGCAGCTCAGCTGGATGGGCCTGTTTTCCACCAGGGTGAGGGTCCTCTTCGACTTGCTCACCTGCAACTTGGTCACTGCAGAGGAAAGGGGGTGGGGCAGTTCAGCAGCGGAGCCCCACACAGCTCCCGGGGGACTGAATGCGGCCAGGCTTCCCCCGAAGCGGGGCTCAGCATGAGGGAGGCGGCACGGAGCCGGCTTCACCCCAACATCCCTCCACCTGCCTCCTCCCTGCCTCCCCTCCTATCACGCAGCCTCCAGGGGACTCCGCGAAAACTCAGATCTGCCCAATCACTTCCCTGCTTAGAAAGTTTAATGGCTCCCACCCAACTGCTTATAGCTTATAAGGAAAAAATAATTCCTTTTCACAGTACAAAGTCCCCCAGGATCTGGCTCTCGCCCAACTGTCCTGGCTCATCTCCACGACTCACCCCTCCAGCCCCCCCATCTCGCCCCCAGTCCCCCTGCACCTCCTCCCTGAGCTCTGGTTTCTGCTCAGCTGACCTCTCTGCCTGTCTCCTTCCACCATCTCCCCTCTGGCCCTTCTGTGCACTCGTCTTTCCACCCCCTTCTTCCTTCCCACCCTGGGCCGGCAGCCCCTCTCACTGCTAGCACCAGCACCCTCTACATATCTTCCGACTCTTTTTCCTTAGTCTCTCTTCCACCCTAGTCTGTGAGCGCCTTGAGGACAGAGATCAACCTTTTTTCTGAAAGTCTGCAAATATTTCGAGTGTGCCCCTCCTGATGCTAAGTGCCGGGGATACCCCAAAGAACACCACCATCGTGCCTAGTGGACATTCTCATCGCGGCACCCCCCAGAGCCTGGCACAGTGCCTGGGCTTCAGAAAGTACTCGAATATCTGCTGGGATATGTGGGGGAGAGCGTGCCAGAGAAATAATGATAGCAGGTATTGAAAGGATTGATAGGGGTGATCTTCCTGGGGCAGAGAGAGGGAGGAGGCTGAGAGGAAAGTGGCGAGCAATGGGACAGAACAGAGTTAACTCCAGTGTCCTTCCCCTCGCCGCCCTGCTCCAAAACCAGAGGGAGGACAGACTCCAGAGTGCCACCCTACCTGTTAATCAATGACTGGGCTCACCTTTAAGGTGGCAAGAAGCCAAGGTCTAAGGAAATATATCTTAGGAAGGTAACCTGGGATCATACCCACTCCATCCTTATTATACCTGGCTGTGCTTCTCCCCTACCCACTATTGTCCCCCTACTGAAAAAGTTTTTTAAAGAAGGAAAAAGACGCAGCTCCAAGTTCCTCCTAGGGAGCTAACAGTGAAAGCAGCTTTTCACACCCCAACTGAAATTTCTGAAAGCCCCAGACAGTCATTTGGACACCTTGGTCACACACAGATAAACATTCTGGATGGCAGAGAGGATTCAGCAAGCCAAGGGATGGCGGGATCTGATACCCAATGCCATTACTGCAAAAGCAACTCTAAGAACAAGTAACTCAGTGGTGAATCAGGAGACACTCCTCACAAATGACTGCTGAATTCACATTCCCACAGACCTTCCCCAGCCATCAAGAACACACCAATATGAGGGGCGCCTGGGTGGCTCAGTGGGTCGAGCGTCTGGCTCTTGATTTTGGCTCAGGTCATGATCTCAGGGTCATGAGATCAAGCCCAGTGAAGGGCTCCTCACTGGGCTTGGAGTCTGCTTAAGATTCTCTCTCTTCCTCTCCCTCTGCCCCTCTTTCCCCCACCCGCTCTTCCCCTCTCTGTAAAAAAAAAAACAAACACATCAACATGAGAGAGAAATCCTACGTCCCACGCCCCACCCTTCTTTTCATATTTCTTGTGAACAAGCCCAGTCCCCTGCCTTCTCCCTTCTTCAAACAGACAAAGTCCTCCAGGGCACACGGGAATCCAGGGCAGGGTTTACCAGTAAGCTTCCCAGCTCTGCAAACTAGATGCACTTAGCTTGCCAGTCGACTTTTCAGATCTGATTCCTACAATACTTGAAACAACCAGCTCCCTTTTCATTCCCTTCCAACCCAATTCACCACATGCAAATGATATCTATATCAGCACAAATGATACCACCTGAATTATCTGGTTCTTGTCCAAAAAACTGGGTTGTTCAGTGTGGAGTAGAAAGAGCTTTAAAATGTATTATTAATTGGGGCTGGATTATTTTTGCAACTGTTACTAAGGAAACCTCAATTGCTATAGTAACTGCATATGTTAAACTGAAATCCTATGACTAAGCCTCAATTCAGTCACGTGGTCTGAGAACAAGAATCCAAAGAAGAAAGATGTTTTAAAGCATTTCCATTTTTTCTTTCCTTCCCATGTCAAAATATTGTGAAGTGTTGAAAAGCTTGAAAGAGAGGCAGTTTTGAAATTTGGTGCCTGCCTGACAGGTGGGCAAGGGGTCAGCTCCTATTCTGCACTTGGAATTTCCTCCCCCATCTCAAGGGCAGGGAGGGCCTTGCCTGAAGCCCAGGAGAGCTGGCAGCCCCCATGCCTAATTAGGAAGATCTCACGAGTCCTGACCAGTACTGCCCTGGGCCCTGTGAAGCCTGCTTGCGCCATCCTCCTCCGTAGAGGCTGAGGTGGGGGGGGGGGGAGGCGTGAGTGGGAGACGACGACAAACAGGACACAGCCCACTTTAGGACTGGAGGAATTTTCATCTACACGATGACAACACCTCATAGCAGTGTTGTGGCGGCTAAACGCAACAGTCTATAGAAAGAGTTTAGCACAGAGCCTGGTATAACATAAACGTGCAATACATTTTTACTATTTCCATTTCATTTTGGTCTCTGGGTTCGGTGCCACATGCAAAGCACACCATGAGATCCAGAACTGTCAAACTAAGTGACCAACTTACTACTAAACGTGCAGCCCCTGGCCCAGGCCCGGCGTCACCTGGGAACCCGTTAGAAAGGCAGACTCCTGGACCCACCCCCCACCCACTGACTCAGAATCTGCCTCTAAAAACAAGATCCCTGGGTGATTCCTGCGCACCTTAGAGCCTGAGAATCCCTGGACAGGGCCCCTGTGAAGGAATGGATTTAGGGAGGGCAACCACACACAGGTCATAGGAAAGCCAGGGACGGAGGCTGGGTTAATCCCCAACAGTGAGTCAGCGGGAGGAAGGGGCAGGAAGAGAGGCTGCCGGGCAAGGCCCCACCTGCTAGCGCAGGCTCAGGCTCAGGCTCAGGCCAGTGCTGCCTCCAGGGGGCGCCTCAGGCTCCTGGAGCCAGGCTGTGCCCGGTTTGAGGGACGGGCCCTTTCTGCATCTGGAGAGTTCCCTTCCTAGGCCTCTCATCGGGCGGGATCATGGGTGTGGCATTCTGGGAGAGGCTGCTGCATTACAGCGAAGACAGCGCATAGCAGGTGGTGAGAGGCATCTGGGGGGACTCGGCAGCAGGAGGGAGCAGTGGCTTCACCGGCCAACTCCCCCGATCCTGCGGACCCTGCTTTGTGCGCACCGCCCACCCCCAGAACTCCTTTCTTCCATCAGTAACGATTCTCTTATACCCTGCAAGAGCTCTTACAGGCCGCCTCACGTTGAGGTTCATTTTTTAAAGGCCTTTTCTTTCCTATGAAATTATAAGCATCTGAAGGGCAGGGACTGTGACCCAACCATTTGCTAAACAAATTAAGAAATGGATGACTGAATAAAGAGGCAACTGATCTTTTGGAGGTATGGGAAGCTAAAGGAGAGGCGTTGAATCCTGATTGCGACGGGAGGGACTGCACATTTCACAAAGTGTGTGACGTCGGAGCTCAGCCCTTGAAAAGCAAGTGAGTAGGTGTTGCCCAGGCACAGGAGGGGAGCGAGAGGGCACCCACGAGAGAGGGGACAGGGAAGCAAAGGTGGGAACTGCTCTGTGCACCACATTCGGGGAGAGCAAGTGGTCAGTCCTGCAGATGAAGTCAGAACGGTACGCGTCCGCCGCACTGCAAGGGGCCTGGAGCGCGTACCAGCCGCTGACCATCCGCGGTTCTCAGGGGGCCCTCCGGGGCCCTCCAGCATCAGCATCCCCTGGGGACTGGCTGAGACCGCTGCATCACAAAGCTGCGGGGGCGGGGGGGCAGCGAGGGGCAGTTTCCCGAGCCCTCCAGCGAAGTCTGAGGCACACGGAGTTTGAGAAGCCACAGGTGTGGTGCTGAGGCGGCCGCGGGTAACCCAGGATGGAGCAGCTTCTGTGCAGGGGGCGCGCAGAGCCAGAGGACAGTGAGGAGACTCAGGCAGTGAAGGAGTAGAGGAGAGAGAAGGAACACTGCGCTTTACTAAAGACATGTGACAGTGATCAGAAGAGTGAGGCAAAGAGGGGGGCCAGTGGCTGGACAGCAGACGTCTGTCAGGTTGAGGGAAGCAAGTCTGCCAAGAAGGGAAAGCTACGGGGGAGGAATGAATGGGGGTGTGTGTGGTGTGTGTGTGTGTCCATCCCACCCTCAGAGAAGGAGACGGCAAAGACACCTGCCCGTCAAGCAGCCCCTACACCCTACAGTCCCTACACCCCAAGCCCCTGCTCTTCGCTCTCCCCATGGTCATGCCCTAGTTGAGCCCCTAGAAGCTCTGCCCAGCCTTACACTCAGCCTGCACGGGAGCTCTCCAGCCCCCGCCCGCACCAGGGGGAGCTTCCCAAGCCGCAAACAGGAGCTCGCTGCTCCCAGCTTAGGACTTGCTTGTGGCTCCTCAGGACAGCAGTTTTCAGCAGGGCAGCAATGCCCCCAGGGACACCAGGGAAATCTGTGGGCAGGTCTTTCCTTGTCGCATTGATTGGAAGTGGGGGCGGGGGGTGTTCAGTGGATGAGAGCCAGCGATAGATGTAAACCCAGGTCTGGGATGGCTCCATGCAACAAACCTCTGCCTCGGGTCCTGCATGACTTTCAAACGACATTCATGTGGGGGAAAACTCTGTCCCTGAGCCCAGAACCTACTTTCATTTTACTATCACCACAATACTTTTTTTTTTTTTTAATTTTGCATGGTTTTAATATATACCAGGGAAATGAAGGGAGGGTTTTCCTTTGTTTTGTTTGGCATTGCTGCAAGAGCTGCTCAGGATTTCAGAAAGCGTGTAGGGGACAGAAGCGCCGCTTGGGCAGAGGGGCCTGATGCTCAGTCGGTATTTCTAGGGACAGGGCAGCAGGGTGGCTGCCCAGGATAGCTGTCCCTGAGCACGGACGTGTTACAACACATCACTGTGTTATGAACTACTTTTTAAAAAATTCATCCTTTATTCCACAATGAGGGCACTGTAACAATTTTTAAAGATTATGTGAGTAGGAATGTTATACTGTCTAGGAATTTCATTTTAATAGTAGTAAAAGGACTATTCTAAATTGTTATAAAAAGGATTATATGATCTGAGCATGAGCAGAACTCCTGATTGCTCAGTTTAGAGAAAAATGTCTTATTTAACAAATTATAGATGCCTTTCTATGTGCTGAGCACTGTTGTAAGCACTTCATAAATATTGACTACTTGCTCCCCACCAGATCTATGAAATAAGTATCATTATCCCCACTTTTAGAGATACTGGCCAAGGTCACACGGCTGGTAAGTGGTAAAGCCCAGATTCAAACCCAGGCGGCCTAGTCTGTCCTTGCTTTTAACCAGCACATATGATGACCCTCCACGCTGTGGTGTCTAAAAGGGGCTCCCCTGAACTGAGGGTTCTAGAGGAGAGGGGGGTGGGGGGATGGGTTAGCCTGGTGATGGGTATTGAGGAGGGCACGTTCTGCATGGAGCACTGGGTGTTATGCACAAACAATGAATCACTAGATCACTACATCAAAAACTAATGATGTAATGTGTGGTGATTAACTGGATGGATGGATCACTACATCAAAAACTAATGATGTAATGTATGGTGATTAACATAATAATAAAAAATAAATAAAAGGGGCTCCCCTGGCCCTCGCCAACATACCTGGGGCCAGAGCCCTCCCTGACCCGATGCTTCAGTCATATCAAAACATGCGTGCTGCTTCCTCCCTCCATGATGTTCTCTGTACACTCTGTTCCAAGCCTGGACTGTCCCGCTGCCCACGCCCATGCCACCCGATTCCCTCCTTGGGCACATCCCCCAAGCCGGCTCTCCCACCACCCTTGTGACTCTTCCCCGAGCTTCCGCCTTCCCAAGCCGCAGGACAGCCTGCCAGGCAGGAACGGGACCACACCCGTCTGCAGCTGCAGCACCCAGCATGGAAACTGGCACACAGTAGGTGCTCAAACATGCTTGCAGAAGGCAGTGGGAGGGAGGACTGAGGAGAAAGTAGCAAAAGTTTGGAAGTGGAAACAGCTAATTAGGAGTAACCCAGACATGCCCTGTCTGTCTTACCTGTCTGCAGACAGAGCAGTGACCCTTCTGCGCTGACTGCAAACAGGTGCACCTGGCGTCACCATGACAACGGGGCCTGAGGAGGTGCGGGAGGGCTGGGGACTCTCCTAGGGCTCTGGCACTCCTGCTCACTGTCTCTGAGCACTCAGCAGGCAGAAGCCACATGCACTCGGCATGCGAGGAGAATGAACCCCAGGTTCTCCTAAAAGAAAGTAGGGGCCAATCCCACTCAGGATGAGGCGGGCTGTCACTCACCAGACTGTGACAAGGACAGCCACTGTTCACACGCCCTGGACCCATGCAAGTCAAAAAAAAAAAAAAAAAAAAAAAAGGCGCTCAGCCCTCCCAATCTGCCAGGTCAGCAATAAGAAATTGGAGAAAACGGATTTGGCAGCATCCACAGGGTATTAAATATTCATCCTGACTACCCATCAGTAAAATCCCAGCAGAATACACCCACTGACAAGTCGGCTTTCTACACCGGAGACTCTCCTCTTGGAAGCTTGTTTATTGCTTTGTCAATGCGAATGTGCAATATTTAATAGCCAGACCAAGAGAGGGTCATAAACATTTGGAAAATCAGTGCTGACATTTCCCTTATTGCTTCTGTATTTAGGGATATGTAATTGGAGGGTGTGTTTTGGTGCTAAAGAAAATCAGAAGGAAGCAAAGTGATGCTTGGAAATTAAAAGAAAAAAGAATTGATTAAGAGCGAAGAATCGAGTATGTTGAACTGGCTTAAAGTCTTGCCTGAAAGCCCTTGGGGGTCACCCCCTGTGATCGATGGAAGTCAGGCTAAGCTAAATCAACAAAATGGGAGTGATGGCATTCCTTGAAGATTTCCTTGGGGACGTGCAGATGGAGCAGGAAGTAGGTAAAAAGAATGGTCAATAATAGATCCACAATCAATCGTGCCATCCAGCCAGAGATTTTAATGAATCAAACACCTGTGATGTGGTCAGGTCAGCAGGTGGCCCCGGCAAGGACTGGTCTGGGGCATAGATCACACAGAGCCCTTTGGGAGCAGGTGACATGAGCAGTGAAAGGCTGATACATGGACCAGCACGAGAGAGCCAACAGTCCCTGGGTTTCTCTATGATTCTGTTGGAATAAGAATATTTGACAAAATATTCTTAAAAGGTGGTGGCGGCAGGTGGTGGGGGACGCTCCTAGGGAAAACACCAGAGCAGGGATAAGAAGCCCTGTTTTGAGGGGCAAGGAATGGAGGGAGAGCAGAAAGAAGAGAAGCCAGCACTGGTTCTGAGCTCTAGTATCCCCAAATCTTAGGAGCCATCTTGTGGCAGAAGTATGAAGAAACGGGAGTTAGAGGAGGCATAAATTAAACTCCTACACCATTAGCAGACCGGAACCTCTACGGGTACCTCGTGACCCCAACTTAAAAAAAACAAACTTAAGTATTTGCTAATGGGTGTCAGGAAATCAAGGATGGTAAACCAGAGAGAAGAGAGGTCAAATAAAAGTACCTGGTACCAAAGAGGATTCCTGAGAAGAGAAAAAAAAAAAATTAAAAAAAAAATATATATATATTCGTCTCGAAAATACGCAATATAATAAAATTAAGAGCTTGGGTTCTGGAGCCAGACTACCTATCTGGATTTAAATCTTGCTTCTGCCTCTTATTATTATGGATCATTAGATAATTTATTTAAGGTCTGTGTCAGTGTTCTCGTCTATAAAATGGGCAAAAGCTGGTATTATAAGAACCAAGTAAGCTATTGCGTATAAAGCATTCAGGATGGTGACGGACACACAAGAAATGCTCCATAAAGATTAGCTGCCGTGTCGTTGTTTCTGTTCTTACTGCTACAACCACCCATGCCGAGACTCCGCCATGCCAGCAAGCTCCAAAGAGAAACTTCTTCCATTAATAAGGCTGTTAACTGAATGCAGAAAGCATAATCTCCAACTATATGGCCTTAAAGAAAGTCAAAGTCCCCCTTTCGTCATCCAACCCCACTGCTTTTTAACAAGGCACACGTGGGTTCAAATCCCAACCCTCACCCCCCACCCTCCACTTATTTGACTTGGGCAAGTCAGAACTTCTCTGAGCCTCAGTTACTTCATTGATAAAGTGGGACAGCAAGAGCCTCCTCCCAGGTTAGTGGGTGAAGACAACATGAGATCACAGACGCCGAGTGTCTGACACAGTCAGCCCCCGTATTTTCCACTTCTACTTCCCCCCTATGAAGGCGCAGCACCAACCGGGAGTGTGTGGGGGAAAAAAGGAAAAACGAACATGAAGCTCTTTGGGAAAGACGAAGGGCTAAGTGCATAAATGTTTAACAGAGGAGAGATGGTAACATTAAGAGGGATGCACTCTCCCTGGCGCGTCAGCCACTCCCCGGCGGTGGCGTGCGGCCCCAGCACCCACCCGGGCTCCCTGCAGCCTCCAGAGGGCCTCTGGGGTGCATTCCTGCTCACCTCTGAGCACTGGCCACGTGACCAACAGCCCCTCCCAAGGCTCCCGCACCAGTGCAGCTCCTTCTCTCTCAACAGTGAAAGCACAAACCAATTCAGCACAAGCCACAAAGACCCGAGACGGTCCTCAGAGCAGATCCTCACCCCCTAGCTCTCCAGCTACATTTTCCACCCAGGAGGAATGAGATGGTGTGATGGAAAATGGAGAGAACTCTGCAAGTCGAGGAGACCATGGCCCACCAGCAGCTGCAATCTCGGTTTTCCACTTGACAAGCTGGTTTGCCGCCATCGTGCCTCCTAAGCAACGGGAGCGTGGGTTTCTTCGCAGAGAAACCACACGGGGATACAAACATCTACCTTGTTTCACTGCTGGATGAATTTTTAAGAAAAACATAGGTGCTAGTAAGCACAAAGCCCGGCACCCGAGAGGTACTTAACACATTTATATCCCTTGTTCTCTTTAGTAACCCCACAAATCAATCAGAATCCAAGTAACTTGAACTTCGATGAGCTAATTCCTAAGCCTTCCCTTATGTGCTCCAGCCTTAGATTCCAGATAGGGATGGAAACAAGCAAGTATGAGGAACTGATTCAAAAAGGCAATGTCAGGCAAGGTCCTGGGGTCAGTGCTAAGCCTACCTTCTACAGCTGCAGAACCATGTGACAGGCACCGTGGCTCACAACCCGGCCTTGAGGGCCAGAGGAGACCACAAAATGTGCAATTACAATCAGAACGTCCTAGTCAGTGAGGCAGGCGAGTGTGTCCCTCGGCATTTCCACAACAAGAGGTCACACAAAATGGGGTCTCTGCTTAACCCTCCATTAACCCAAAAATCCACTTAAGCAGCACAGCATCTTCCCTGAGCTTGTTGTTGCCCAGGCTTAGGCTGTAATTGACCAAGGAACCCCTTCCCATCATTTATACAACTTGCTTGTCCCAAACTCTGGTGCAGAACAGGGCTTTTATGGGGTTAGAAGAGGCCAAGGATAAAAGTTCAGACAACACCACTGTGACCATATGATGTGGTGGAGCAGACCAGGCTGGACACGAACCACGGCTGTGAGTGGGCAGAAAAATCCTCTTTGCCAGGTGTTCAAACCATCTTTGCAAAGTGGGCAGGTCACAAAGTCAGAAAAACGTCTTTGCGGAGTCATTTCTCATCCCCACCTCCCTTCACCGAGTGGGTGCCTGTGCTCTCTTGTTTGGGGGTCTGGCGGCGGCGGCAGCTAAACAGCACCTGCAGCCTGGGCTCCACCTTCCACCAGCTTCCAACCAAGCAGGAGGGGGGACAGACACCAGGGACACCATAAAAGCACATATACTTAGGAAAAGGGTCCAATGAAGGAGCGGTTGCAGAGTGTCCTGCTCCTCTCTTCCCCCCACAGGACAGGGCATGGGAAAAGGCACACAAGGGTTCAAACCCTCCCTCAACCCTTTACGAGCTAGGCGACCCTGGGCTAGTCATGGAATCTTTCCTGGGCTTGTTGTGAAATTATCATAAAACCAGGGACCCTAAGCACCTGCCACAAGGGAGATACTCAGTAAGTGCCTCCCTCCCATGTTCCTTCTCACGTTCAACATTCTTTATCGGCCAACAGGGGACAACGGTCCCTCCTCCATGCCTACTGTCACAAGGATTACAGGAGATGAGTCTAAAAAGACATGACGATTAAAAGTGGTTTGTAATCCCTGATTGGATCCTGGTTCGGAAGAAGAAAAAAAAAAAGAAGAAAAACTATAAAGGACATTATAGGGACAATGGGGGAAATGCTGGTAACGTCCCGCAAGGGTGGCAAGTTCCCCGGGCCCGACAGCGGTGTCCTGGTTGGACAAGAGAGGGTCCTTGTTCTTAGGAAGCACCCGCTGAAGGACCGAGAAGCAGGAGACCCAACCACTGCCACTGATCCTCGAATGGTTCAAAAACAACGACGCCAACCAACCAGAGGGAGAAAACAAATGCAGTAGTCAGCCACGGACCAGCCAGGCCAGCGAATGGCAATCTTGCAGTCACCTCCAGCTTTGAAATTTCTCCAGGCGGAGAAAGCAGGCCGGCCGAGCGCTCGATGTGCGCCCCCTCCGTCCCTGCGTGCCTGGCACCCGGGGCACGCGCCCACGACCCAGCACCCCCCGCCCCGCCCCCGCGCCCAGCCCCTGACCTGGCTGCAGCACCCTGATCTCCAGCAGGTTGGAGGTCCGCTCGGCCAGCCGCGTCCAGGTGTTGTTGTAATTCCTTCGCCACAGCTCGGCCACGCACTGGTACTTGCCCGCCTCCGTGTCACTGGCCCGGCTGATGCTCAGGCGCACGTTGTTGCTCGACTCGGCCTTCTCGATGGCCGTTCGCGTTCGGAAGCTGGAGGACCTGTCCCCCCACTGGATCCCTCCGTCCCGGGTGAAGGTCACCAGGTCATGGAACTCGAGGGTGCCTACCGGCTGGAACCGCCACGTCACCGACACGGGGACTCTGGCCGGGTAATGGGGTTTGATGATGCACTGCAGGTCAAAGGAGTCGCTGTAGGTCACACCCGGCGTGCGGGAGATGGCTGTGACAGCAAAGCCTGTTTCTGGAGGGAGAGCAGAGAGACTCCAGCTAGGGGAGACACCTGGCTTTCTCAGGGCAGCGTGCCGCAGTGATGGGGGCTACTGGCAAAGCTAGCGGAGCAGAGCCAAGGCTCTGGGTCTCTCTTGATGCCCAGGCCAGGGTTACTTTAGCTCTCATATGGAAGCACGAGCCCAAAGACAGAGGCCAGACGCAATTCTCCTTGAGCAGCACTAAGCAAATCCTTCCCAATGACACCTTCATGTCCATCTGCCTCCCAACAGCCCCCTCCCAGGGAGTGAGGTTTATAGGCAGAGCCATTCCCAGAAGTCTTGGGATCCCATGCTTAAATAGGAGAAAAAAGCCCCCAAGCCAACTTCATTCATTGCCTGCAAGGTGGACACAGCCCCCAGCCCCGACGCCTCCTCTGTTGGTCTGCAGCGCATTGGGGCTGGAGAAGGGGGAGGCGGATGGGAGGACGTGTCTCATGTTCCCAGTGGAGGCTTGCTCACCCATCCTTTTTCCACTTTCCTTGTGAAATCCAGGGGAGATGGGCAGTGAGGAAGCCACAGCAGGTGGCCTGACCTTGAGCAGGTGGGGACCTGGGGTGAGGTGGGCTTCTGCCGTCACAGTACTCCTTACGGACAGGCAGCTGACCAATCCCTGATACCAACTCCTCAGCGGGGGTTACCTGAGTTCCTTCACCTTGAAACACTACTTAATATTAATACATTGGTTCTGCTCATAAAACTGGGACTTACTGAGCGCCATGTGCCAGGCATGGTGCCAATGGCCGTGCTCATGCCACACTTCACCAAGTCCTCAAAATGACCTTGTAGGACAAGAAGGAGCACCATCCGTTTCTTAGGGACGAGGCAGAGGCACGGAGAGGTTATATAAATTGCCCACGGTCAAGCTGCTTGTCGATGGCAGTCAGGGCTCTCATCAGGTGGCATTACCCACGGGAAGTGGTTAAAGGCAGAGACCCTTGAGCCTGATGCCCGACTGTGACACTTTCTAGCTGTGTGACAGTGAGCAAGTTACTTCACTTCTCTCTGCCTCTATTTCCCCATCCGTAAAATGGGTCCTTGTGGGGATGAAATGAGTTCATATTTGCAGCATACTTGGCATGGAATAGTACCCGGCCCGTGCCATGTTTTGTTAAATACGTCGTTAGCTGAAGAAACAAAATACACATAAAGGAAAGTACTTTAAATTCTGTGGGTAAAAGACCAGGCACAGAATGAATCTTTTGGCTTTGTGTAGGGAGGTTAAGTCAGCAAATAGGTCGGCATAATTTGCTGAAAACTCTGGATCCTTAATTTGGATTTCATAAGCTATCTTTATGTATCCTTAAAATAAAAAAAGTTAAGACCCAGAGACCCATCCTTAAGCCTGAAGTGGCTGTGATGGTCACTTGGACCCCTGCATGCAGTATACGTTGCCCTGAGGGTGGTGGAACATAGGACCTCAGGGAGAGGACACGCACCAAGGGTTCCTGGCCTCAACAACCGAAGGGGAGAGAGCTTCTCCAGGCAAGGGACTCTGTCCAGACTTGACAGAGCACACGCCATGATCATGGTGCACGGAGCAGCCGGCTTACTCTAACTGAATGATCACGATGGTCCAGGGGTAGATGGAGGAGGTACCCACCTGTTATCGCCCCGGGGTGCCTGCTGAGAGCGAGCCATATGTTAACTGCACCAATATGAAAACTCGTGTGGGTCACAGGCAACCTGAACCCACGGTGCCCTCCACTCTCCCTGCCATATCCCCTTGGGCTGCCCTGATTATGGCTTTGGCCAGAGGCGCCCCAGGGGTAGAGAACAGGGAAGCAGAACCAAGCCCCAGAATCCCGGGTCAGAGCCCCTGGTGACCCTGACTGTGGGAACCACAGACACATGGTGAGGAGGAAAAATCTCAGGGGATTAGCGGATTCTGTGAGGTCACCTCTAGAGAAGCGCTCCTGATGAATGCTAACCACTCCTTGGACGTCCCTAACCTCACAGTATGCGAAGAATGCCCGTGACCGGACAGCCAGAGGCTTCCCCACAGGTGCCATCCCCAGGTCCACACTGGTGCTGACTGAGCCGGGCGGCAAACTCAACCAGTGGACGAAGCTTCCACAGACAGAAATCTGAGCAATACGATGACTGCAAGAAGCAGGACCAATCCTGGGGATTAAGCTTTTAGAAAAAAGATGTGTAATTCTAATCTTGGGTGGGGAGGATAGAGTACTTACTCTGTTGAGAGCAAAAGCAGCTGGGGCTGCCATCTTTACGGGGCTGTGTCTAAAAGCACCACCAGCTCTACCTGTGAGGAGAGTGGGCAACACAGTCCCAGGGAGTGGGACACAAAGCCACTGAGGACAACTGATGTCACAGCTGTCCTGATAAACAGGAAGACCTAACAAGAAAACAGGCAGCAGACTGGCCTTTTACAATTTAATATACTGATTATATTAGGCAGATAAACATTGATAGAAGCCTCCTTAACTGCCCCGTGAGAAGCAAATCTAATTCTCTGGTTTTAGCAAAATCTCAAGGTATCTTAATTTCATCCTAATGAGGAAGTGGCTTTCCTAAGGACGTGACTTACGGAGGACGAGACAAAAGCAGACTTTGAAAAAAAAATTTGAGGGCGCCTGGGTGGCTCAGTCGTTAAGCGTCTGCCTTCGGCTCAGGTCATGATCCCGGGGTCCTGGGATCGAGCCCCTCACTGGGCTCCCTGCTCTGCGGGAAGCCTGCTTCTCCCTCTCCCACTCCCCCTGCTTGTGTTCCCTCTCTCCCTGTGTCTCTCTCTGTCAAAAAAATAAATAAAATCTTTAAAAAAAAAAAAAAATTTGAGACACTCCTGGCTTCCCTGGTCCAGATTCTGGGTCTGTCATTTAAAAGCTGTGGTCCTGGGCAAATGAGTTAAGCTGTCTCACTCAGTTTCCTTGTAAAATCGGGTTTAGCTCTTGGCTAGGTGAAGATTCAAAGGGACAATTAAGCTTAAGTGCTTAGACTCAGCCAGGAACATAGTAAATGCTAAATAAATGGTGAAAGGGGGATTTTCTACCCTTGTCTGCCCTGGCCTGCAGGGCAGGAGAGCCTGGGGGCAGGCGAGAGAGGCTCTGCTCTGGGGGGCCAGTTTTGGCAGTGACCACATCCCTCCACTCCTGGGGGTGGCCTCGCTCCCCCGACCAGAATTCTTCTAACTTCACGCCTACCACGCGGACACAGAAATAGTGAGCGCCCCCCAGCTGCCACCAGTCCCCAGGGGCCCCACTGTGCACCCCCAGCCCGTCAACCCTACCTGCACTTCGGTAACGGTCCCTTCAGTTAAATCTTTCGGAAGGTGCCATCCGTTTCCTGCCAGGACTCTGATAAAAGTCGGGGTAAGGTTCTTGACAGGGAAGCAGTCTCCCCACAGCCCCACAGAAAGACTGCCAGATTCTGGGGGCACCTGGGTGGTTGTCGGTTAAATGTCTGCCTTCGGCTCAGGTCATGATCTCGGGGTCCTGGGATAGAGCCCCGCATCGGGCTCCCTGCTCTGTGGGGAGTCTGCTTCTCTCTCTCCCTCTGTGCTCTTTCTCTCTCTCTCTCAAATAAATAAATAACATCTTAAAAAAAAAAAAAAAAGAGAAAAGAAAGACCGCCAGATGCTTACTTACCGAGAGCCGTGATGGAGATGGGGGTGCTGGCCCGGCGCTCCCCGACGATCTGCCACTCGCCGTCCACAGCCCGCACCCATTCAGTCACGTGGCATTCGTACTGGCCCTCATCCTCCTTCCTGCTGTTGAAGATGCCCAGGCTGAACGAGTTGGGCTGCACCTGCTCCATCTGGACGCCCCCAAAGCTGCTGCGCTCCCAGTAGGACGCGCCGGGCTGGACGGTGCCGTCCCGGTCTAGCCACATGATATTGCTACGGCGGTTCTGCCGGTCCACGAGCTGCCAGACGACTGAGAAGCGGCCCTGCGGCCGGCCCGCCATGCGGATGCTGCAGGAGAAGTGCAGGTTCTCACCCTCCAGGATGACGCTGGCGTTGCTGGCCACCTCCACGGAGATGCTGCTCTCTGGGAAGAGGGACAGAGCACCACACTGCGGCTTTCTGGCCCCTCCTGCACCCTCCCCGCAGACGTAAAAAGGAGAACGGGTGCGGAGGTCATGCTATGCAGGTGCTGTTCCCTTGGAGAATAAAAGCCCTCTGACACTCACTGTTGCAAGCCCTGGCTGGTTCTGGGCACTGCTCCCCAGGATTTTAAGATCCATAACCTTGGAGGCCCTTTGCTGGGTACCAGGACAAAGTGTGGGATAAGGAGGGTCTAAGACCTGAGGCTGAATCAGAACCTCAGAAACACAACACGATGACCTTACACTTGGGGCATAAAGGCATTTATCAGAGAATCTGTTCAGCTAGGGTTCAAGGATTTTTCAGCTCAGGAGTTTCTGTAAGCTGAGTGACTCGGGAATTCTACTTCACCTCAATCTTCCCGCCGTTCAGTGCTAAATGCTGAACGTCCGTCATGTGCCCTTAGAGCTCTTCAGGGCAATATTAGCAAGCAGCCCCAAAACAGAGGGGTGGGGAGTAAGCGTTCATCCTTTTCATTAAGCAGAGGAACATACCAAGGCCACCGGCTCTCCATCCGGCCGCCCACATTCAGCCCTGGTTCCACTGCTTCGACCTTAAAACCTCCTGCCAGTCGAACTCTGGGCTAAGGATCCACTCACTCCCTTGGCTCCTTTCCTACTCACTTAGCTCCATGACGTCACTCAATCGAATTACTTCAACTCTACGTGCCTTCTTCTATAAGATAGGGACGGTGGTATTTATATTGTGCAGTTTTTTAAAGATTAAAAAGCAAACAAGACAATGTATATAAATCACCTAACACACAGGAGGTTTCCAAAAGGTGGTCACCGTGATCATGATTAACTTTACTATTGCCAATAACTTTTGTTTTGATAAACATCCTGGATGTTCGAATCTGCCTTAATTATGCGTACATTATTTTGTGTAATTATCTATATTGAGTTTTAAAAAACGCACAAGAATACAAAGTACCATAACTAATTCGGCTTCAACTTTCTGGGTACCACCCACATGAAACACAACAATTTAAAATCAATCAATTAAATCAAATCCCAGATTCAGAGGCATATCCAATCACGGAGGGGGGACCAGCAGACACCCATAACCATGCATTCGAATCGATCTCTTCTCCCCTATATTTATCCCACAGGCAGAAACAGACAAAGATGAGCACCGAGCCCCGGCAGGTAGTTCGTGCTATGGTGAGAATGCCTGCTATCCATTCTGCACTGGCTTGTTCCACGTGAAAAATCCGTCTGGACAGGGTGGGAAAGAGGAATTTTCCCAGGAGGGCAACCCCCCCCAGGAGCCATACCAAGATGATTTCTGGAGGTGAGGAGGCTCCTGCTTAGCCACTATCTACAGCACTAAGAGGCTAAAAGCATGGATTTGGAGGCAGGCAGACCTGGGCTCTAGGCCCAGGTTTTACTGCTTCCTAATTCTGTAAGCTTGGGGTTCTTCCTTAACCTCCCCACGCTTCCATTTCTCATGTGCAAAACGGAGGCACTAAGAGTTCCTACTTCTTGGGGTCACGACAGTGACAGTATTGGAGGAGATAACTATGTCTCATTATCATCCTCGTTACTAATAATTCCTCTCTAGGTTACGGACTCATCCCCAGTATGATCTTTCCATGTGGGGAATCGAAAGGACAACTCCGCATCGAGGGATAAAAAAATCCCTTCGCTTGCCTCCGGCAGAAGAATGACGTGCAGGGCGTCCCTGCCATTCCCTACTGTCGCCCCAGTGAACTCTTCCAGAAGCCCTGGCTGGGTTACGATGGGGGCTGCTGCTTGGGGCTCTGCTGCTCAAGCCAGCCAGGAAGAACCGCAGGGGGAGATGTGGACCCCTGAGAAGAGAAACCAGGCCGGTGGACTGGGCAAAGGCAGATACAGACCCGGTGTAGCCTTGCCTGTTAAGACTAGATCCGAGCGTCCCCGGGCCTGAGAAAAAGGCAGCCGACAATTTAAAACTCTCTGGATTAAGCGAAAACTAGGACAGACTGATGAGAATCTGACTGCATGGGCACCAGTGAAATTTCCAATCAGGAGGCGGGCAATGTAGCACAGACTAAGCGCAGAGCAGTGGATCTGGAGTGAGAAGCGAATGTTCCTAATGCCACGCACGCTCAACCACTAACGGAACTGGCTGGGCCACTTCTCTGCACGGTGCTCTCGCTTCTTCATTCAGGGATGGATATGATTTGGGCCTCTACGGGGATGTCAGGGGTGGGAGCAGAGAAAGAAGTGATCTATGCAGAAGTACTTGGGCTCTTGGAAGGAAAAGCGCCATTAAAATCCAAGGTATTATCACCATTCCCGATGTGATCATTGTACTTTGGTAGACTTACCCAAGTGGCCTTGGGGCAGGATCTGGTGGTGCTGAGGGACTTTAACTACCCAGTTATCTGCTGGAAAAGCAATATAGCAGGCCACAGATCATCAAACAAGTTCTTGGAAGGGGTGGGGGGAAATCTCTTAAGTACAAAAGATCTAGGGGAGTAAAACAGCGTGGCTGCCCTTCACTGGATCCTTACAAAACAACGAGGAATTAGTTGCAGATTTAAAAGGAGAGAGTCCATGGTTAAAGCAAGCACAAACCGACAGGAAACAGTCAAGAGAGTGGGCATTCAATTCAACAATTTCAACTCTACAAATACTCAGCAAGCACCTACCCTACGCAAAGCACCATGCTAGGCATTGCAAGGAAAATTTTTTAAAAAGTCTAAGAAACAAAATAATTTTGAGATAATTAGGTGTGTGTGAGAGATTTCAAAAAATAAATAAGTAAGTGCGAAAGAAAGGAATCCTGTTGGTGAGAAAAGAAAGAAGTGGCAAAAGACCCCTATGTCTAATTTTTCCTTCTCGCTTGAGGAGAACTATATTAAAAACGTAAAAGTGTAAATCAAAACGTAGAGGTAACCTTTACAAGGCTAAGGGAAAGAACAGTTTGAGCAGCTGAGAAAAGGTTAAAGGTTAGTTTAAAAACTTCACTGTCTTGTTTAAATTCAGGGCATGGTACGCTTTAATTCTCTTTTTACTAAAAACAGAACTATGAGAGAACTGAGATGTTAATAACATCCTGAATCTAGGGAATGAGTAAACCCAGTAGGAGCAAACTCAGGTAGTGCCCCGAGTCCCCAGCCACAACCGCTCTCCACCCAGACAAGGCCAGCTTCCGTGGAGACAGGAGCCCAGCCATAGCCTGGGAAACCGGCTAAGCTTTAAGAGGAAGGCTATGCTCCAGGAAGACAGGAGAGGTCCCACCCACTGACTTTTGAAAACACAATTTCAACAGGGAAGAGACCCTTAGGGAAATGGCAACCCTTATGCCCAAAAACCCCAGACAGCAAATCTTTTTAAATAACGTGCTTTATGATTGAACATTCTCCCATAAAAGACCAACCCTCGTAAGTAAGATTTCAAGGTAGGCATCTGCCCACTTCTGGGCATTTAATTCCCACGTGGGAGCAAACAGCCATTCCTGGATTCCTGATTTTCCTCCAAGCTGAGCAGGCGCGGCTGGCGTTTATAGAGGGCTGTTAACGCTCGGCTCTGGGATGCCCCTTCCAGCCTGCAAACACACCCCAATGCTCTGCATGACTGGGGGCGTTGCTAAGTGTGGGAAGGCGAGCCGGAGAAGGGAGAGAGATTAACGGATTTCTCTGCCAGCGTTGATTGAACCCTTGAGTTCCACGAGCCCTGCCCTCCCCTCTGCCCACACAGCTCATCTGTCCCCCCGACTTCTCTTCAATGATGCCAGCTACAGACCAGACCAGGGGGAGGAGAAGGCGGCAGCATGTCTCTCTACTTACTGATGGGGAGGACTATGATGGGGATATTCTTGGGCCGCTTGCTCTCCTTGTCGATGAACTCCCCGGTGACCGTTTTCTCTCTCTCTGTCACACGACAGTTGTATTTCCCGCTGTCTTCCTGGCGGAGGTGGTAGATCTTCAGCACAAAGACACCGTCGCTCTCTTTAGCCACTTTCAGCTGGCCCCTGGCTTCCCGATGGGCGAATTCACTGTTGAGGACCGGCACGGCGTTAGGCCCCATGCTGGCAATGAGTGAGCTGTTGAAGGCCCAGGAGACGGCAAAGTAACGGTCAGGAACGTTCTGAGCCTCCAGGATGCATCTGAACTCCACCTGCTCACCCACCGTGTACAGCCGCTTCTCTGTTTCCAGTCGAACAGTGAACTCTTTGTCTAAGAAAACAAATAACAAAACGGATGCATTCTGGGTGAATGCGGACCCCACCCCCCACCCCCGGCTATCCCAACTGTATCAGCAAATTCCCATTACCCATGCGTTCTGTGTAGTCCTAACCACAGGGAAGGCACCTCCCCACTTGTCTTGGGAGAAAAATCCAACCCATGCCCAGGGGATCTGAGGACTAGAGAAACTCCCGAATGTCACAGAGCGAACTCAAAGGTAGCTAGACCCAGGCAGTCTAAGGGGCTTGCCATCCCAGTTGGGACAGAGGGGGCTCTGTTTGCAGCCTGTGATGCCCTGGATTAGACCCCCAGAGGTCAATAAGGAATATCATTCCTGACATCACTTACCCAGGTCTAGCCCTGAACTGTACTCCCGGAACTCCATTTAAGCAACAGGACTACAAACATTTTCTGCAGATGTGGTAGGACCCACCCCCACTGAGACGTGAGAGACAAAGTTACACGGTGGCCTAGGTGCTGACCCCAATGCTAAGAAATACTCAAAAATGTACCTATAATTGAGATATGTTCTCCAGCCCCATGTGCACACTGGAAATAAGACACAGGTAAGATAATCTCTAACAAAATTCCGCAAAGTGAAAGCAAATGTCTCTCCACCAGTCACCACCTGTCAGATCAAATCTCGAGAAGGAAGGGGACAGCTGCTGCCTCAGTTTCCCATTCCCCAAAGGCCAGTCCTACGAGGTAGGAGTTGAAAGGAATGGGTTTCACTCTGCCACCCTAGCCTAGAGGAACACACCCACAGGGAACTGTGCCTGTATTATCTGCCAGACAGTGGCTCTGTGGTAAACCCAATTACAGTCACTTGACATCAATGATTTAAAAAAAAAAAAAAAAAAAGCACCCCTTCCACATAAATGGCATGGAAGACATGCAAATGGATGCCCGAGACCTCAGAACTTTCCATTTCCTCAGAGTTAGGCTGGCTACCACTGTGGCTTTCTACTTGTGGCAGCCAGAGACTCTTCTACTCTTGTGGGACGATCCCCAATGGCTGGGTGAAGCCTTCCCATGCCCAGGTTGAAGACCCAAGATTTACAGCGAACCACCTCCTTCCTGTAGAGCAACTGGTCCTTGGTGATGATACCCAATTAAACCTCTACAAATTGCTTTATGCTTTTTCCAATGCCCCCTCACTCTTCTTCAGCTCCCTGAAGTTTGGCTTCTGGCCCTTCTCCCACACTTCACTGACTTAGCAAATGTCACCAATGATCCGCCCATCCCCACCTACGCCATCACACCAAAGGCTTCTCTCAAGCAGGTTTCTGGACCCGCTCTCCGCCCTTGGGTTCCATGACGCCTTCCTTCCTGTTTCTCCTCTTGCTTGACTGACCGCTAGGTTTCTCTCTCTTTCTCACTCAGACCTGCTGTTGTCCAGGGCCCTTTGCAATGACTACCCCATGGGCTTCCCCCCGGCCCTCATCCCTCCCCGGTTCAGCACGGACAGTGCTCTATGACTGAGCATCTCTGTACGATTCTGCATGAAGGATGGACCCCTTGACTAAAATTGACAAAAACAGTAGAAAAGACAACCAGGGCTGCCACCAATGGGGAAGCAGAGGCTTTGAAGCAGGACTTGGCACGCTCTTGATACCTTTCCTTTCCCCTCTCTCCCTACCCCGATGCAAGGAATCACCCAGAGCCCTGGCCTCAGGGTGCCCGGTAGGTAGATTCCCGTTCCGTGGTGGTGCTCCCCATTCTTCCATCTCTAACACCCACTGGCCTGCTTTCCAGGCACTGCCGCCAACCCGCCCTGGCCTTATAGCTCTCTCCTACCTTGTCTCTCCACAGCAGGACCGACCTGCTTCATCAACCTCCTGCTGGCCTCCGTGGTGTTCTCCTTCTAGAACCCAGATCTCATTGTGTCACTCCTTGCTTTAAAATCTCTATTTCCCCCTCCCATTGTCTGCAACAGTGATTTTCAAACACTCCTTGGAGGGGGCAGGGGAAAGGGCAGTTTCTCCGTGCAAAATCTTTTGTTGCCCAATATAGAAAACATTTGGTTGAGGCAAGCGAGGCAACGCTGTGGCCCTCAGCATGCCTTCCTCCAGGACCTCCTGGCAGGCTCCTCTAAAGTGCTCTTAAGATCCCAAGAAGGACAGCTTGCAAACACGGGGTCTATGGAGTCAAGGCCGAGCTCCACACTCCAGCACGTGGGGCTTCAGACCTCCTCTCCTTCCTCATCTTGTCACTCAACCTCTGCCCACGCCGGACTCCTCTCTGCTGGCCAAACACAGGACACATTTTTGTGCCCTTATGCTTGTCCCTCTGCTGTCTCCTCAAGCTTCAGACTCAGTTCCACTTAGCAAATTAGCTGCTTTTCCTGGATTTGCCTTCACTCTCCCATCCAGGGAAAACTTCAGGTTGCAAGAGCACTTCCTAGTCACTGTGTCCCAGGGCACTGTCCAGACAGCAGCACCACAAACCTCAGCACGCCCCACTTAGCCACCAGCCTTCACAGCTGCCCCTTCCCAGAACGCAGGCCCCAAGAGTTGTTCATCTCAGAATCCCCAGTGGCTCTCGCCAGACCTTCACTGCGGCAGAGACTTACTGTTTACCGAAAGGAACTAAGGGAAGGGCCTCAAGATGGGGCTGCAACTGTCGAACCTGAAAAGCTCGGGGGCACAAAGTAAAGTCATCCACTTTATTTTTTTTTATATCTAGTTTTCCCTTTGCTGGCTTAGTCTGAATACATTTGCTGGGCAAATTCAGAAAGTCCTAATCCCAAATTGGTAAGATTAAAATAAAGAAGATTAACTGATGCCACCTTCTTTGAAAGCATTAAGATTCAAAATTTGGTCCAGACTTCTGAAGCTGATCGTAAAGCCATCCAGAAAGGGAAAGGATAAAGATGAAGTGTCTTCCCTAGATGTCTTAGTACTGGAAGATCCAGAAGCTGCTAACTGCTCTGGGCCCGACAGAGCAGATAAAGTGCTCTCTTTCTGGGAGCCGCCCCTTCTCAGAAAAGCCCATCAGATGTCCAGGGAATCCCTTCTGCCCTATTACCTGCAGAGCTGTGCTGGACAATGTGGGCAGTGGAAGAATCACCTGGGACGTGTACTGGAAATCCAGCTTCCCAGGCCCCCCAGCCCCACCCCAGGAGCCTGATTCAGGGATCTGTACCATTAGGTAAGTTGGAAGCACTGCTCTAGAAGGACACAAGAACAAGTGGGAGAAGACTAGGACCCCTGACTGTATGTAGCAAAAGGGACAGTGAGGTCAAGGTCAGGTCCTAAAGAGGAGACCCCCCCCGTACTGCAGTTCATCTCCCACAAACCACACCTCCAACTGTAGCCCCTCACTAAAGGTGAGGAACAACACAGGAAGGTTCTCGGGCCACTTACTGCACCTCGATGATGACACAACGACCAAAGCCAGGGCACTGAGGGCTCGTGGAGAGCCTGGCCCTGACCAGCCAAGGCAGCCAGCGACAGGGGTCAGCTCTGATCTGGAGCCTGGCTGCACTCGGGGGCATGGGGCAGTCAAAGATTGTGGGGGAATAATACAAGGAGTCAGGGAAGATCTCAGCCCACGGTGCCACCATCTTCTCACCCCAGCTATAAACATGTCATTCAGCCTCCTCAGGGAACCCCTTTTCCAGGTCTTTCACTGGAGAAAGCCAATACTTGCCAGGCTGGCCTTGACAACCCGCCCTATGACTTCTCCCAGGGCCCCACCATAAAGCAACTGCCCTCGGCATCTGCCCCACCGCCAACTTACCTTGCAGACCTTCTGAGGGACCCTGAAGTAATACGTGATAAAGTATTTTGGAAATTATAAACCACCACATATCTTAAGACATAGTGTTAATACAAAAAATAATAATTTAAGCCAAAGTATCCCTAGATCATAATTTCAAACCTCTGATGGAAGGCTCATAATCTCAAATGTCTTCTACAAATGAAACAGGACTGGTCCCCGAAACAGGTAACATCATCAAAGGGGACAGCCACTGTGGACCCAGTTCATCAGATACAAATGGTTTATGTGAAATCTCCTAATTTTTTAAAATGAATTTGTAATTCAAGAAAAAATATAAAATTCCACGTGGGTCCAAGAAACCATGCCTGTAAGCCAGATTCGGTCTGGCCTGCTCCTCTCCAAGACTCACTAGAAGGTCAGATCTTAGTTAGGCTCCCTCTACATTCCTAGTACCCTCAGAGGTCACCAGAGAAGAAGTCTGCACACCCTCCCGGCGTCAGACAACCCTCACCACCAGGTAGAGAGCGGGCACAAGAGAGAGACTGACCCGTGGGCTGGACGTTGACCACGGTTCCCTCGGAACGCTTTCGGGTCATGGCATACCACGAGCCGTCCGGGTCCTGGATCCACTCGGCGGCCTCACAGTAGAACTCGCCCTGGTCGGAGGGCTGCAGGTGGAAGACGGTGAGGCGGAAGGTGGTGCTCCCCAGCTTGTCCAGCCGCACCTCCCCCAGGCTCTGCCTCTGGGCGTACTCGCTGCTGGAGTGCAGCACGAAGTCTCGGCTCAGGGAAATGACCTCCGCAGGCTTCTCGCCCCCTCGCTGCCGGAGCCAGGCCACAGATAGGTGGCTGTGCTGGAGCGTCTCCGTGGCCACCTCACACGTGAGCTCCAGGGGGTCCTGCTCCACTTTGTGCAGAGTCTGGGGCACGGCTGTGGTCTGCAGGGTGTCGGGGATCACTGCAACACAGAAATGTCCCGGCCGCCCGGTCACAAAGCCACAGAACCTCATCCTCGCGGCGGGGAGGGGGCTAGCCACCCACCCCCTACGGCCTTCAACAGTCACCATGAGGCCACGGGCGACCCCGGATGGCACAGAAACAGGAGCTGCCTGCTTGGATTTGGACTGCAATTTTTTGGCACTTACACTTACCTGTTTGGTATTTTAATAACACTTGGATAACAGGTAGGATGTATTTTGTTTCCCACAGTAAATGAACTCCCTGAAAATACCATGTAAAAAAGAATTCTCTTTTAGGCCAAATGAGATTTTGTTGTTCATTTTGGTACCGCGTCAAGATACTTTCACTTGGCTTCTGACCGATCTTCAAAAGGAAATTGTTCCTAGAAGTTGCAGTTTTATGTGTCTGTGCACCTTGCTGACTTCCTCCCCTTTCGCGGCCCCACCCCCACGTGTCCCCCCATCCAACTCACTTCAGCAATGCAATCCTCTAGCAAGGCTATGTTGTAAAAAAAAAAAATCTTTGGTAGAGGAAAGCAACAACATCCTCAATTGTCTGGCGGGTTGAATTCTCCTACAATGCATGTGTCAGAGTGGTCGGCGCTGGAAGGAAGCCTCAGTTCGGGCATTGCCCCATGGCGCCTTGGTCAGAAATGTACTCTGGAGACTAAACACCCCCCTTCTCGGCCTGATGGGGTGTGATGGGGACACCCCAGTCACAACCAGTGCTGTCTTTTCTCAGTGCGTGATCTCAGGCCTGGGTTCTCACAGGCCTCCTGATGGGATGCAGACCGAGAGAAAGGAAAAGCAAGTTTGGCATGGGGTGGGGAGGGGGGGATTTCAGTGTGGACCGCACTGGGCTGCAATGTTCACCCACATGGAGGGTCAACAATATCAAGGCTGTTCTGTTTTTCTGCTCACGTCATAATTTCCAAGCATAATTATGATAATAAAAACTGGAAATTAAGCTGTAGGCAGAAAAACAGATGTGGAAAAATTAAGATGTGGGCAGAAAACAGAACAGCCTTGATATCGTTGACCCTTCACGTCAGCAAGTGTGGTGGCCCACGGCCGTCCACACTGAAATCTGTGCCCTCCCCTCCTGCCAACTCCCTCCATCACTCAGGGAGCACAAGGGCCAAGGGAGAGGGCTGGTGCATAATTCCTTACTCATGCAGCCAGAGGACCTAGGGTCGGGCTCCGGGTATGAGCAAGGAAGGACCTGCAGGTGCATTTGCTTCCTGATTCAGCAGTGCCCCAGGGGTCTCAGAGCCCCTCCACTGCCCAGCGGTTTCGCTTCTCTGCTAGCTGATGTCATATGCTCCATCTTCGTCCTTTCTTCAGACAGATCATCAACCACAAATGTCCCTGCCTTCTATTTTCATATCCCCTTTCGCCAGCTACAGGGTCAGTTAACCTCTGAATTCTTGACATCTGCACTTGATCCTTCATAAGTTTTAGCCTCAGCCTTCTATTATTTACAAATGAACCCACAACCTTTGTTCACTCATGCTACCGGTTAACCACTAAGATATCTGGGGAGCTTTGGATTTTTTTTTGGTTTTGGTTTTGGTTTTTGTTTTTTAAGTTAAATAAAGTTGCACTAAAAAAGAAGTGACTCAGTGATCTGGACTCGGTGTTTATTTCCTCCCCTCCTCCACAATCCATATGGTAAATCCTCATCTTTCCTCCCCCACCCCCCCAACGCTGTTTGGAGGTGAGGCCTCTGGGAGGTGATGAGGTCATGCAGGGGGAGCCCTCGTGAATGGGATTAGTGCCCTTATAAAGGGATCTCAGTGAGCTCTCTCATTCCCTTTCTGCCATGGGAGGACACAATGAGAAATCACAAGTTGGCAACCCAGAAGAGGGCCCTCACCAGAACCAACTGTGCCTGCCACCTTGACCTTGGGCTTCCAGCCTCCAGAACTATAAGAAATAAACACTTGTGGTTTCAGCCAGCCAGGCTGCGGTATTTGGGTATAGCAGCCTGAGTGGACTTACTGGGGCGGGACACTGGCCATGGGAAACGTCATCTCCTTACCCACTAGGTTCATCTTGGCACTGTAACTCCCAAAGTACCGCTCATCCGTGTTGGGCGTGTGGCACTCATACTCCCCGGCATCCCGGGCCTGGAGGTCGGTGATGTGCAGCAAGGCTGAGTTCCCCTGCACTCTCTCCACATAGATCTTCCCCCCGCGGACTCGCTGGGTGTAGATGGCGTAAGGGAAGGAAGAGTCCACCGTGCTGACGATTTGGACCTCGCGCTCTGGGGCGGATGGCAGGTAAATGGACCACTGGAAATTCTGCTCAGACGGCCCCTGGTAGCCACTCACGTTGCACCAGATGGTGATGTGGGAGCCCTCTGTGCGGTACAGGGGTCCTTCCTGGACGGCGACATGTCGCTGTGCCGACACTACACCTGTGGGGGACACACAGACATGCTCGCTTACTTCTCAGACCAAAATGCAGAGTAGGCAGCGATCTTCGAAAGGGTTTGTGATTTGTATGACATGATCATATAAACAGCTTGCTGGCCCCTTCTGAGGTGCTCTGTGATTTATAAATATTAATTAAAACACTCTGCAGTAAAGCTCTGTCCCTAATATGCATGTGTGGGAATCTGACCATGCAAAGTCGCGGTTCTGTTACTTATTCAACGGCTGAACCCTACGGAATTTCATTTAGTCCCTCTGTCATTTGTGTAGCAGTTTTATATCTATTTATTAATGCCGTTTATAAAGTTTTTAATAAAATGAGCACGAAACGTTGAATCCTCGACACCCATTCCATTGAAAACAAATAAAAGCAACCGTCCTGCAGTCTGGGCCTGTAGGTCGGAGGTAATCCTGGGGCCCTCGCTTTGGTGCTGCACCCTCCGTATCGGGGGGGGGGGGGGGGTGGGCAGAGCCGAGCTCCTGCAGGCGACTGCAGCTTTAAGCTGAGTGCACACGAATGTGGAAGTATGTGCAGGGCCAAAGCATAGCCCTGCTGCCCAGATGCCCGCACACTGGCAATGGGGGGTGGGGGACTGACAGTGTAGACCCGCCCTTTGGGATGGGGGCTCTGATTTCCCACCAGTCCCCCTGCCTTCTGACTGGGCTATACTGCTCTGGGGTAGCCTCTGCCCGCCTTCTCCGTGTTCTTCTTAACACGGTCTCCCCCACAGACTCAGGAGCGAGGAAATATGATGAGTTTCATTTCTCATTCCATGCCTACAGTCTGAGCCCTGGAGCAGGGAGAAGGGGGCACACCCCCGTGGCCTTCCTTCCCCTCAGCAGCGGCTGGCACGCCAGTGAGGCGCAAGGGGCACGTGAGTTCCAGCCACAGCTCTGCCAGCAACTGGGACTGGCTGTGTCATCTTGGACAGGTTGCTTTTCCTTTCTGGACCTTGATCTCTTCATCTGTAAAATGATTTCTAAGAAGGCTTGGGAGTGGACCAGCACATACGTCAGGGCTGGCTTTGTCACTTACTAGCTGTGATCTTGGCTAAGTTACTTAAGCCTCTCTGGGCCTCAGTCTCCTCATCTGTAAGATGGGGATAATAATAATGTGTGCCTCACAGAGTTATCAAAAAGACTCCGTAAGATAACATCTGCAAAGGCCCTGCCACAGGGTCTAGCCCACAATTACTCTTCAGTATAGGGCTGCTAGCTAAAAACCCCTCCTGGCTGGAACATTCTGCAGCTCTGGATTCACAGCTCTGGCCAGGCATCACCCCAGGACATTCCAAGGGCCTCTTGACAATGACAGCATCTCTGGGCCACCCACCTCCACCCACAGCTGCAGCCCACTTCCACCGTCCATGAAAGCTTTCCCTCTCCCTCTCCAAAAAGGAATCGCAGCTGCCCTAATGTAAACCTGTCTGTCGGAGATCCAGCTGGTGAACAGCCAGGACAGCTCAAGGACTAGCAGGAGGTAGCTCTAAAGCCAGTCCGGGGCTGCAGCTTGGGGGAGGGGGGCAGTGTTGGGGCCTCATCTACCAGACGACAGACTTCACCAGAGACCCTACAAGGAAAGGCCTGTAATTCATGGGGAACCTTTTCTCCCAATCAAAATCTTACCCGGAACCCCATCCTGGCTTCACGAGCAGAAACCGGGAACTGAACAAATGAACGGTGGGAACCAAATCAACAGATCAAAGTGGTATGTGAATTTCATTGATCCATCCTGGTTGACAGCATTCATTACTACATCGAGAGTCACTGAGAAGACAGCTCATTAGTTATTTTCAGTCTGAAAATTTGGTGTATAGCGTTTTGACTATGTGTACTCTGTCTATGACAACTTAAAATATCTATATGGTGACATTCTGAATCAAATGTTTGCACTACTCTAGAAACACAGAACTCTGAAAACAATTTAACTACATGCATAACATTTAGGTCTCTTCGTATTTCCTTGTATTGTGACACAAAAGCCTCAACCCCTCATCCCCCGCCTCCAGGAAGGCTACTAGAGGCAAGTCAGGAGGAGCCAGCTTCTTCAAGGCACTACCTCTCCACCTTGGATCCACACTGGAATCACCCCGGGAGCTTTACAACATAGCAGGGCCTGGCCCCCACCTGCTGTAACTGGTCTGGGGTGCAGCCTGGGCATCAGCATTTCTAAAAATTCAAATGCATGGCAGGGTCGACAACTGCTGCTTTCATGGGTCTCTACATACTGGCAACCAGGTATCCAAATTTTAGAGAACGTCTCCTAACTTAAAGCTCTCGGTAGCTTTAAGCTCCTTCCTTCTGCAAAGACTCTCCATGAATTTGGGTCAAGAGCGTTTCATTCTTTTCCAGTGAATGGGCGCAGCGGAGGACCCGTCAGATCCTGGCTATTGTGAGGCAACCCGGGGCTTAGCCAGCCTGCATTTTCCTCACAGACCTTACGAAAGCGCTTGATTGTCAGATCACACACATCACCCCCTGAAAAGTAAACAGCGTTAAGTGGCCTCAATGAGCCAGGGCATCAGGGTCAAAATGACTTGTCCAAGCCAGAAGCAGGTTATAAACAGCCCCGTCAAACAAATAAATAAATAAACACCGGACTGGACTTGAACCACACACATTCAGCCGCACCTGTTCATTCGATATCTCCTTCATTTCTTTCCTGCCCCACAAAGGGCCTTTGACCCCTGAAAACAATGCCATTCTTAGGGAATGGACCCTAACACAGAAGTAAAAATTACCTTTTTCTTCTCAGTTGAATTCCCTTTCTACACCCCACCCTCCACATTTCCTATTCCTGGCACTGCCCCTCATTTCCCGAGACAGTGCTATGTATTCAAAGAGGCCCAGGTCCCCTACCTGGCCAAGGCATCCCCTGGCCTCACAGCCCCTTCCATCTCCCTTCTCAGCCTACAACAGAAGACTCCTCCCGGGTAGGGACTTTTTTATTATTATTACTTTTTTTCAGTTTAGACATTCCTATACTTTTTGAATTACTTTGCAATAAGTACACATCACTTCTGTAATTTAAAAAGAAAAAAACAAATATACACAGGATCACATATAACCATATAAAAAGGACTGGACGCAAAAGGCAGAAAAAGAGTGGAAGACAAAAATAAGAGCAAAGAACAAGGGCAACAAATACAAAATAGTAATGCGTATAGTAGATACTAATCTAACTGTATCAGGAATCCCTCTAAATGTCAATCAGTGGTCTAAACATGCCAATTAAAAGACAGAGATTTTTAGAGTGGACCAAAACACACGACCCAACTGTATCATATCTACAAGAAATCCACTCTAAATATAAAGACGCATATGGATTAAAGGTAAATGGATGGAAAAAAATATACCATGTAAACACTAATCAAAAGAAAACAGGAGTAGCTCAATTAATCTCAAACAGAGTGGGTTTCAAAGTAAAAAAAGTTATCACTGATGATGAAGGACATTACATAATTCTCCACAAAGACATAACAATTTTTTTTTTTAAGATTTTATTTATTTATTTGACAGAGAGAGACATAGTGAGAGCAGGAACACAAGCAGGGGGAGTGGGAGAGGGAGAAGCAGGCTTCCCGCAGAGCAGGGAGCCCGACGTGGGACTCGATCCCAGGACCCTGGGATCATGACCTGAGCCAAAGGCAGTCGCTTAACCAACTGAGCCACCCAGGCGCCCGAGAATTTTATATTTTTTTTTTTTTAAGATTTTTTTTTTTTTAATTTATTTATTTGACAGAGAGAGACACAGCGAGAGCAGGAACACAAGCAGGGGGAGTGGGAGAGGGAGAAACAGGCTTCCCGCAGAGCGGGGAGCCCGATGCGGGGCTCGATCCCAGGACCCTGGGATCATGACCTGAGCCAAAGGCAGTCGCTTAACCAACTGAGCCACCCAGGCGCCCGAGAATTTTATATTTTTTTTTTTTTAAAGATTTTTTTTTTTTAATTTATTTATTTGACAGAGACACAGCGAGAGCAGGAACACAAGCAGGGGGAGTGGGAGAGGGAGAAGCAGGTTTCCCGCAGAGCGGGGAGCCCGATGTGGGACTTGATCCCAGGACTCTGGGATCATGACCTGAGCCGAAGGCAGACGCTTAACGACTGAGCCACCCAGGCGCCCCAAGACATAACAATTCTTAACATGTATGCACATAACAACAGAGCACCATACTAGATGAGGCAAAAACTGATAGAACTGCAAGGAGAAACAGATGAATCCACTAGCAGAGCCGGTGACTTCAATACCTCTCTATGAGAAATGGACTGCTCCAAGAAGCAGAAAATAAGTAAGGACATAGCTGATCTCAACAACACCATCAATCAACTGAGCATAACGGACATCTGTTGACCACTTCATCCAACAGCAGCAGAGTACACACTCTTCTCGAGCTTGCATGGAACATTCACCAAAACAGACCGCATTCTGGGCCATAACACACACCTTGGCAAATTTAAAAGACTAGAAATCACACAATGTCTGCTCGCAGACCACAATGGAATTAAAGTAGAAATCTGTAACAGACAAATCACTGGAAAATCCCCAAACATGTGGGTATTAAACAACACACTTCTAAAGAACACCCGGATCACAGAAGCAATCTCAAGAAATATTTAAAAATATTTTGAATTAAATGAAAATGAAAGCACAACTTACCAAAATGTGTGATATGCAGGCAAAACAGTGCTTAGAGGAAAATTCATAAAGTCAAAAACATATATTAGAGTGCTCGCTTCAGCAGCACATATACTAAAAGCATATATTAGAAAAGAAGAAAGATCTCAAATCAGTAATCTAAGTTTCCACCTTAGGAAAACAGAAAAGGAAAGCAAATTAAGTTCAAAGTAAGCAGAAGAAACCACAAGAATCAGAGCAGAAATCATTGAAATTGCAAATAGGAAATCAACAGAGAAAATCATCAAAATCGGACACCTGGGTGGCTCAGTCGTTAAGCGTCTGCCTTCGGCTCAGGTCATGATCCCAGGGTCCTGGGATCGAGTCCCACATCGGGCTCTCTGCTCCTTGGGAGCCTGCTTCTCCCTCTGCCTCTCTCTCTCTCTGTCTCTCATGAATAAATAAATAAAATCTTAAAAAAAAAAAGAAAATCATCAAAATCAAAAGCTATTCTTTGAATAGATCAATAAAATCAATAAGCCCCTAGCCAGTATGACAAAGAAAAAAGAGAGAGGACACAAATTATCTCATATCAAAAATGAAAGAGAAGACATCACCACAGGGCCCATGAAAATTAAAAGGATAATAAAGGAATCCTATGAACAACTCTGTGCCTACAAATTTGATAACCTAGGTGAAACTGATCAATTTCTTGAAAGACTCAATCTGTGAAAACTCACACAACAAATAGATGATTTCAATAGACCTATACTTGTAAAAGAAATTGATTCAATAACTAATAACCTTCCAAAGCAGAAAGCACCAGGCCCAGATGAACAAATTCTATTGAACATTTAAGGAGAAAAGTATACCAACTCTCTACAATCTCTTTTAGAAAACAGAAGGAGATGGAACACTTCCTAACTCATTCTGTGAGACCAGCACAAACCTACTACTCAAACTAGACAAAGACATTAAAAGAAAAAAACAGACCAATATCCCTTATGAGCACAGATGCAAAAATCCTCAACAAAGTATTAGCAAATCAAATCTAACAATTTACAGAAAGAATTATATACCAAGACCATGTAGGGTTTATCCCAAGTATGCAAGGCTTGTTCAGTATTTAAAAATCAATTAATGTAATCTATCACTATTCAATAGGCTAAAAAAGAAAAATTACATGATCATATCAAGAGAAGCAGGAAAAGCATTTGACAAAATCCAACAACTATTCATCATAGAAAGTCTTGGTAAACTAGGAACAGAGGGGAATTTTTCCAACTTGATAAAGAGTATCTACAAAAAACTTATAGCTAACATCAGACTTAATGGTCAGAAACTCAAAGCTTTCCCACTAAGACCAGGTATAATGCAAGGATCTTCCCTCTTACTACTCCTTTTCATTATCATATTTGGAAGTCCTTGCTAATGCAATAAGGCAAGAAAAGGAAAATAAAAGGTACACAGACTGGGAAGGAAAACTGTCTTTGTTCACAGATGACATGATTGTCTATATAAAAAACCTAAGGGGGTTGACTAAAAAAACAAACCAACTCTGGAACAAATGGAATTTGAAATTTTGAAAACACAAAACCATTTACATTAGTACTCCCCAAAATTAAATAGTAGAAATGTAACAAAATATACAGAAGGTATATATGGAGGAAAGCTACAAAACTGATGAACAAAATCAAAGAACTAAACAAATGGAGAAAAATTCAATGTTCTTGGATAAAAGGACTCAATATTGTCAAGATATCAGTTCTTCCCAACTTTATCTATAGATTGAATGCAATTCCAATCAAAATCACAGTAAGTTATTCGTATACATCAACAAACTGATTCTAAAGTTTATCAGAGAGGCAAAAGACCCAGAATAGCCAACACTATATTGAAAGAGGAGAACAAAGTTGAAGGGCTAAAGCTATCCAACTCCAAGACTTACTATAAAGTAATGAAAACAGCATGGTATTGGAGAAAGAAAGGACAAATAGATCAATGGAGCAAAAAGGAGTCCCCAGAAATAGACCCCCATAAATACAGTTAACTGATCTTTGACAAAGGGGCAAATCCAATCCAATGGCGCAGAGATAGTCTCTTCAACAAATAATGCTCACATAACTGTACAATCACATGCAAAAAAAACCAAATAAACAAAAAACCCGAATCTAGACACAGACCTTATTCCCTTCACAAAAACTAACTCAAAAGGAATCGCAGACCTAAACGTAATATGCAAAACTATAAAACTCCTAGAATATAACATAGGAGGAAGCCTAGGTGAGCTTGGATATAGTGATGCCCTCTCACATACAACACTAAAGGTATGATCCAGGAAAGAAATAATGGATAAGTTTCGTTAAAATTAAACTTCTGCTCTGTGAAAGACAAAATCAAGAGGAATTAGAAGACAAGCCACTGACTGGGAGAAAATATTTGCAAAAGACACATCTGATAAAGGACTGTTATCCAAAATATACAATGAACTTTTAAAACTCAAAAATAAGAAAAAAACCTGATTAAAAAATGGGCCAAAGACCTTAAGAGACACCTCACCAAAGAAGATATCAGGGCGCCTGGGTGGCTCAGTTGGTTAAGCGACTGCCTTCGGCTCAGGTCATGATCCTGGAGTCCCTCGATCGAGTCCCGCATCGGGCTCCCTGCTCGGCAGGGAGTCTGCTTCTCCCTCTGACCCTCCCCCCTCTCATGTGCTTTCTCTCTCTCTCATTCTCTCTCTCAAATAAATAAATAAAATCTTTAAAAAAAATAAAATAAAATAAAAAATAAATAAATAAAAAAAACAAAGAAGATATCAGATGGCAAGTAAGCATATGAAAGGCTGCTCCACATTAAGTCACCAGGAAAACAGAAATGAAAACAACAAAAAGATACCACTACACGCCTGTAAGAGAGGCCAAAATCTGGAACACTGACTACACCAAATGCTGGTGAGGACGTACAGCAAGAACTCTCATTCATTGCTAGTGGGATACAAAACAGTATAGTCACTCTGGAAGACAGTTTGGGGGTTTCTAACAAAACTAAGCACACCCATACCATATGATCCAGCAACTGTACTCGTGGTATTACCCAAAGGTGTTGAAAACTTTCGTTTCTACAAAAACCAGCACATAAATGTTGGTATCAGCTTTATTCATAATTGTCAAAAGTTGGAAGCAATCAAGATGGCCTTCAGTAGAGATCAACAAACTGTGGTACATCCAGACCACAGAAGAGTATTCAGCACTAAGAAGGAATGAGCTTTCAAACCATGAAAAGACAGGAAGGAACTTTAAATACATACTATTAAGTGAAAGAAGCCAATCAAAAAAGGCTACACATTATATGCTTCCACCCATGTGACATTCCAGAAAAGGCCAAACTACGGAGACAACAGAAAGATCAGTGGTTGCAGCGGGTGGGGAGATGAATAGGCAGAGCACAGAGGATTTTTAGGGCAGTGAAAATACTCTGTACGATACTGTAATGATGAACACATTTTATTATACATTTATCCTGTGTACCACAGGAAGAGTGAACCCTAGGGTGAACTATGGACTTCAGGTGACACATCATAATGTGTCAACGCAGGTTCATCCCGGGTAACCAATGTACGACTCTGATGAGTGGTGTGGATAATGCATGAGGCTATTTACGAGTGGAGGCAGGGGTGTACAGGAAATTTCTGTATCTTCCTCTCGATTTTGTTGTAAACCTAAAAAAGTACAGAGAGAAAACACTGGGTAATAGGATGGCAAGTGATTTTTATGTTCTTCTTTATATTTTACTCCTCCCCACCCTTGTCCTCTGCAAAGAGTATGTACGAGTCATATTAAGTAGGAAATAAATTTAACCAAAAATAAAAATAATGTATGACTGCTGTATAAAATGTCTTCTGTATTGACTAGTATGATAGAATAAAAAAAAATGTGTATTTGGTCTTTGTCCCTAGTTCCTGGCCCAGAGCTTGTAAAACCCTTGGAATTTCCTAAGGGATGGCAATGTCTTTTGTCATTCATAAAGAGCCCTTTTGGCCCCAAAGGAGTTATGCTAATGATTTAAGGCAGGCCTTTAGACAGTTTCAAGACAGCAGCTGGCCCAGCTTAGAGGGTTGAAATTTTCAACCCCACCCCACACACTCCAGGGAGGAGATAGGGGCAAGAGATTGAGTTCAATCACCAATGGCCAATGATTTAATGAACCATGCCTATGTAATAAAACCCCCATATGAAAACCCTAAATGACAGGGTTAGGAAAACCTCCGGGTCAATGTGCAGGGAGGATGGTATGACTGGAGAGGACAAGGAGGTTACCCTCCATACCTTGCCCTCTGCACTGACTGGAAATGCAGAAATGCTGGAGTAGGACTTCCAAGGCTAGGCCATAAAAAGACACCAGGGTTTCTGTCTTGCTCTCTGGGACCACATACACCATGTGAGGAGGACATCAAAGCAGCCCCCTGGGCAGGTCTACCTGAGGTCTCCCGCCAACACCAGCATGGAACAGGGCCACACTGGAAGTGGGTCCTCCAGGCCCAGCCAAGATGACTGTACCCCGTCGGGAGCCACAGCCTCAGAGCCACCAGAGGTAAGATGCTCTTGGATTCCTGATGCATGGAAACTGTATGAGATAATGTTTGCTGTTATTTTTTGTGTTTTTTGACTTTTTGTATCATTTTAAGAATTTTATTGACAACTGCAGTAATTACTGCTTTCACAGAGCGCACACAGCTTCTCCAATCAAAATCTTTTTTTAAGACTATGATTTTTTTTAGGGGCGCCTGGGTGGCTCAGTCGTTAAGCGTCTGCCTTCGGCTCAGGTCATGATGCCAGTGTCCTGAGATCGAGCCCCACATCGGGCTCTCTGCTCGGCAGAGAGCTTGCTTCTCCCTCTCCCACTCTCCCCTGCTTGTGTTCCCTCTCTAGCTGTGTCTCTGTCAAATAAATAAATAAAATCTTTAAAAAAAAAAAAAAGACTATGATTTTTTTTAGAACAATTTTAGGTTTACAATAAAATTGAGAAGAATTTATTGCTGTTTTCAGCCTGAAGTTTGGGGGTACTTTGTTTTGCACCAGTATCTGACCAACACCTGTGAGTCCTAAAATTTAATGAAAAACTGTGTTCCCTGCCCATGTTATGCGTTTTCTAGAAAAGAGGTCCATAAATTTTAAAAAGATTCTGGAAAGCAATTCAAGGCCCAGAAAAAGAATTAAGAATATTGCTTTAGACAGTGCATGATCATTAGGACTGGCCAGGTCCTTTTAGATTTAGTTGTGACAGTTTCTAGTCACATAAACTAACACAACAGTATCTATCACTTAACTAGTTTTTTCAAGACAATGCATGTCCAAGGACGCTCTTTTTCCTTTGTTCCCAGATGAAACTAGACAGTTTCTAGTCACATAAACTAACACAATAGTATCTATCACTTAACTAGTTTTTTCAAGACAATGCATGTCCAAGGACGCTCTTTTTCCTTTGTTCCCAGATGAAACTGTCTAGTATGATTCAGGAGTTAGTGAGCAGGAGGGGTCACTGTGCCTGTGAAAACTACCTTCTTACGCATTTTTTGGAATACGCCGGGGCTCAAGGAACCCACATCTCTAGGCAAAGGATCCAACTGCTACGTTCAAGATGTATGACTGAGCATGTCAAAGTGTCAAAAGACCTAGCTCACCACTCCACTTCTGCCCTTCCAGTTGTGGCCTCTACAATCATCAAAGCTCCCTTCCGCACCCAGCTGGTACAAATTCTACATGCAACTCCGCCATGCTGGCATATTTCTTTATCCATACAATGGGAATAATGTAATGCACCATATCTCGATCTCACAGGTTGTAACCCCAGAAATCAAATAGTATTGTGAAAGCCACCCAATGAACATTTCAAGATTTCATTTTATTTCTGCTCACATGAGATAATCTAAAACCACGAAAAAAAATCTTTGTAAGTACAAGAGCGTAAAAGGAACATCGACGTTTAACTTTTGGCTAAAAATGCAAAACTGCATAGGTAGTAAAATTATGTTTAAAAAAATACTATACCTAGAAAACTGACCCCAGAAAACAACGATCCTGGGCTGAATCTTTGAGTGGTGAGAATATGGGTGACTCTCGCCTTTTCTTTTCTTTTTATTCTCCCATTATTTTATTTATGTATTTATTTATTTAAAAGATTTTATTTACTTATTTGGCAGATAGAGACACAGCGAGATAGGGAACACAAGCAGGGGGAGTGGGAGAGGGAGAAGCAGGCTTCCCACCGAGCAGGGAGCCCGATGCAGGGCTCGATCCCAGGACCCTGGGATCATGACCTGAGCCGAAGGCAGACGCTTAACGACTGAGCCACCCAGGCGCCCCTCCCATTATTTTAAACAGGCAAGTATGTGTTGTTTTTAAAATGCAGATAAAGGATGATAATGATTAGCACTTTAGGGTGCCAGACACTAGCCTCACTGCTTGGCGTACATCATCTCATTTAATCCTCACACCACGAAAGGAAGGTGACGTCATTAGAGCCACAATGACCAGACAAGGAGATGCCCTTGGGGTTAAGTCACTTTCTCCAGAACAAAGAATGTGACTAATACTTTTCTTAGTCTGTGGCGCACGCTGAATGTGCTAGGGGAACATCAGCGCTAAGTGAGGATAAACCACAGAATGGCTTTTCTTGCCAATCTGGTCCTGACGACCATCGTGGGGAATATATGGCCTCAAGTTTAAAATGCCAAACAGACCCTCTGCGGGGTGGAGACTGGGCCAAAAGCTCCCCAGAACGTAAGTTCCCGAGAGAGAGCAGTCAGGGAGGCAACTCCAGGGACAATGTCTGAAGATCCCCACTTTTTAGCCTTCAGCCAACGGAGGACAAGAGTGGCATGAGCTAAAAGAATCTCCGTGCGATCTCCTTCCGGACCAGGGGACAGACAGACACAGAGCTTGGCCCTTGCCAACAACAGCCAGCACTATGTGGGACCCCGCTCAGGTACCAGGCACCGTTCAAGGGCATCGTGTGGATTAACGAATGTCAACGCTCACAGCAACCCCAGGAGGTATATTCTCTTAGTGTCTTCACTGAAGCAAAGGGTGGGGGAAGACAGTCAATGAAGCCAGGCTGGAGACACCCACACCACCCAAAGCACCTTCACAGAGAAGGTCCTGCTAGGTCAGTGTCACCGCCCCCTAGAGGCAGCCTAACCAAGGTGCATGCGCGCACACACGAAAACTACAGAGCCAGGACAGCGGTCTGCCCTGCTTCCCCAAGACCATGGGCACAAAGGCCTGTATCTCGGTCCTTATTTCCACTAAAAATATCCCCTGAAACAGCCTCTGACTCCGGTGCGATTCGTGCGGTGCCACAACCCAGCAGCAGATCCGAAGGGTGCAGCTAATTCCAGACTTTTCTCCCTCCTTGACCTCACACAGCACAGGTGGGGTTGTGAGACCTCAGCTGGTAATATTGAACCTCTCTGTGCCTCAGCATCCTCATCTGTAAAGTGATTTAATCTTCACCTGGTTGCTGAAGGATTAAATGAGTTCTTCCTTGAAGACTCTTAGCGCGTGGCCCATCGTAAGTGCTCAACAGGCAGGAAGCCACCAGCTGCAGGAGGACCTGCAGTAGGAAGTGATGTTAGCTCTAGCTGTGAAACCAATTTCTCCCCCACACCATGACAAGGTGTATTTCCCAAACACAGCTCAACAATACCTCCTGTCCCGGGTGCTCTTCCTCAGTGTGACCCTACCATCGGGGGTGGGCTTTGATCCCCCTCCCTTGGGACCTGGGCGGGCTTGTGACCCTGTGGACGTCAGGGTCAGGTCAGACACAAGTAATGCAGCATCTGCTCTAATACCACGGAAGAACTCCGAGGGTCCTGAGGCTGCCATGCTGGGAGGAAGCCCAAGGCACGTGGACGGGCCCCAGGGAAGGGGCCATCATCTCACTGCTCAGCCACAAGCAGCCTCCCAGCCTTGAATCTTCCCAGCTGAGCCCCCAAACACTGGGGAACAGAGAGAAGCCACCCCCACCACGCCCGCCCCAGTGCCGGACCCACAGGTTCCACGAGCATAATAAAATGGTTGTTCTAAGCAACTGAGTTTTGGAGTAATTGGTTACAGGGCAAAGATAACTGGGACATAGGCTATGCTTCCAACCAAAGGTTTCTGAGTACCTATTATATGAAGGGGGGCCCTTCACAAACTGAGGGAGAGATTTTTTATTTTTTTTAAAAAGATTTTATTTATTTATTTGACAGAGAGAGACACAGCGAGAGAGGGAATACAAGCAGGGGGAGTGGGAGAGGGAGAAGTAGACTCCCCGCTGAGCAGGGAGCCCGATGTGGGGCTCAATCCCAGGACCCTGGGATCATGACCTGAGCCGAAGGCAGACGCTTAATGACTGAGCCACCCAGGCGCCCCTCAAGTCAGTGTTTTACTTGGTAAACATGTCTGAGACCATGCATCCTTGGCTGCTAAGCACCATGGTGGACAGGGCTAGAAAGGTAACAGCTTTATTTTGAGCAGGGGGCAAAGACAAGGCAGCACTTTACAGCTACATTGTAACTAGATCCTGCATCGAGGGAGAGATTAATAAGACATGGTTGCATACTAAGCGGACAATCCCAAAGGAAATGCACATAACTGATCATTATTATATAACAGAAGGTGACAGCAGTGAGGTGCAAAGTGAAAAGATTAAGGTCCCTCAGAAGGAGAAAGGTAGGGCGCCTGGGTGGCTCAGTCGTTAAGCTTCTGCCTTCGGCTCAGGTCATGATCCCAGGGTCCTGGGATCAAGTCCCGCATCAGGCTCTCTGCTCCTTGGGAGCCTGCTTCTCCCTCTGCCTCTCTCTCTCTCTCTGTCTCTCATGAATAAAAAAAAAAAAAAATCACCAAGGGGGAGAACAATTAAAAAAAAAAAAACAGAAGGAGAAATGTACAAACAGGCTTCACAGAAGTAGGGGCATTTGAATTGGGTCTTGAAGGATGGGCGGGGAAGTAAGTGCCACACAAAAATACGATAGTGTCGTTCCAGGACCAGCAAGAAGGTTGCCGTGGGCTCTGGTCACATGACTGGAGGGTACAGGACTGCCAGGTGGGAAAGGGCACCGAAAGGCACACGGATAAAGTCAAACCTCTCCTCTGGGACAGGGGGAGCTGAGAAAGAGGCCAGCAGAGGAAAAGTGAGGACACAGATCAGATTTGTGTTTCTGAGTCCTCATTCTGGAGGTGGGTGGAGGACAGAGCAGAGGGCAAGAATGGAAGCAGGGAGACCGAATTAATAGTCAAGTGAGACATGATGAGGGCCTGGCCTGGTTTTAAGTTCAAGGACAAAAATATCACTCATTCCTTCTCTCTCTCTCTTTTTTTTTTTTTTTTTTTGGTTTAATTCCCCAGTGGTACCTAAAATAGAGCTTGTCTAAAGATGATGATTAGTTAATGTTAAATTATTGATGCCACTTCTAAGGAGGTATGACTACCCGCTACAGAACCAGCAAAGAAGATGGCAAACACAATGACTCACTTCACCCCAAACTGACTTTGATCTCCACGACATGTGTCCTGCTGAGTCATGACGAGGCTTCCTCGCTGTCTGCCTAGGGTAGGACTCCCAGGGAGCGAGCCCCTGGGCTGGGTCCCTGCCCCCCAGCTGCGGCCTCATTTACTCGATCCTAAATGCTGAAGCCATCACCTTAGAATGCTGCTGAACTACGACTTCAAAAATACTTTAAACATTCTAATATTTACTTCAATTAGTATATTTAAAACAAATGTTAATGAAAATATTATAAGCCTTCAATCTCCTCCGACTACCAGCCGTCATCCTGCTTCCCCTCCTCAACTCCCCAAAGACTGGCACTGCTATGATTTAGGGATATACCACTCCAGACTTTTCTTAAAAATGCACGTACATACAGATACACACACACACACGTGTGTGTGTGTGTGTATAATCATTGAAAGTATCAGTCCCCACTTTTTTATATAAACACTTTGGGGTTCCATACAGACACGTTCCTTGGTTTTGCTCCTCGATGTTTTTGAGATTAAATATAATTCTAGTTCTTTCCTTTTATACAGCTATATGGTATCCCCTCCTGGGATTACACCGCACTTTATTTGTTCCCCTACAGATGGATATTTACAGGATTTCTAAACGTTTTGCTATAACCAACATGTCCTTCTCTTTGCACATGCCTATCACTAGAACAGCACTCCAATGGGTCTCAAGGGATAACCTGCTTCCAGCTTATGACTCCTCGATTGCTGACCTAAGTCCCTTGGTCTAGAGCAGAACTAACCTACTTTGAGATCTGCAGACCAGAAGCCTTGAGGAGTGAAGGACCAGACTCTCCCAGAAGATAAGGTCTGACTACATGAAAACAGCGGCCCCAGATGCCAGCAACTCTGTTCAGGGTCACGTCCACCTCGGACGAACCGCCAGGGCATCTGCTTCTCCTGCTCACGCACTCCCCTCCCTTCCCCTTTAAACCCTTCCAGCCTCACCTACATGGGGAAGACGGTCGAGACGTTAGCCCACCACCTTCCCAGGCTGCCAGCTTCCTGAAGAAAGCAAGCTTTCCTTTCCCACCATCCTTTGTCTGTCAAGTATTGGTTTTTGAGCAGCGAGCAGCTGAACCTGAATTCGGCACCTGTTCTTGGTCTGGGAACAGTACATCTTTGTCCTCTCCTCGCCCAAATTTGTACAATCCCCTAGCTTCTCTTTCCTTAACCATTTAACCCACAGGGGAGACCTGAGCACTTCTAGGATGTCCAGGGCTCTTCCACCCATGACATGCTTGGCACTAGGCCCAGCCCCCAAGACCGTATCTCCCTGCTCTTCTTCCTCAGTGCCCCCTCTCCTGTCACTCACCCCTCGCCATGCCCTCCATTCCCTTTCCAGAAAAGGCAGGGCTAACGCCCCAGAGTCCCCCCTACCTTCTCATACTCACCTGGGGCCCCCTCACCCCCATCCTAAAGTTGGCACAGCATGGAAGCAACTGGAAAGGCACATGGGGGTGCCCTGCAGCCTGCCCTGATCCTACCGCGCTCATGGCTAAGGTAACAGACCCTTTTCCCAACTCCACCAGGACCGAAGGCAGCATATTCAGTGGAAAATGCTTATAATTGATAGAAGTACCAGAATTTGCCTTCTATCTTCTGGAGGAGAAAAAAAATTAAAAGATGGAATCAGATTACTTGCCTGTAAATGCTCTCCCTATAATTACCCTAGATCTTCTGACCACTGTTTTCCTTCCATCGGTTTCAAAGATAACAGAAATGGACTGAGTGTCAGGCAGATTGTTTTTAATAAGAGGGCAACTTCATGGCACAGTTCCCCTGCCAAGTCTGGTGGCCTAGGAACCACAAGCTTTGCGTGAGTTCCAGTAAAAGGACCCTTGCTCAGAACCAGCAAAGGCCTGCTCCTCCTCACCAGCGTGCATTTCGTAACTGTTGCTGCTAACACCCTTGAAGGGGGTACTTCTGGACCCGGGATGCCCCAGTTTCACCAAGTTCTCAGGCTGGTTGAGAGGCATCTGCTGGATCTCCAAACAGTCTCTTTACTGGCCGTCACCACCACCTCCATGTGGGGCAAGATAACACCTCCTTGGTTCCCCCATCACACCCTGTCCTCTGGTTCATCCTCCTAGAAGCTGGCAGGCTTCCTGTCTGTGTCTCCTTTGATGTTCTCGTGGCCCCAGAAAGAGGATGCTAAGCCCAGGTCCTTCCCGAAAAATGCCAGAAGGGCTCCTCAGGGTGGCATCAGGAAGGATGTTAGCTCGCCGGGGCAGCAAGGAACGCAGAAGACCTCGAGGGCCTTGTCCAGTGCCTCAGGAATAAGACCACGACCTGGGTGGGAACCGGAGGCCACGGCTTCGGGAAGCTCATGAGAGGTCTGCCGTGGCCCTCAACACAATGTCCACCCCCTTCCTGTTCTGTCTTCCAATGCCAAGGCCACAGACACATATAGACACACATAAGAAATAGGGGCTGCCCAGCTGCCAAGGCACGCACAGGTTTTGAATGGGTGGTCTTTAGACAGACCTCAGAGCAGTTTCCTTCTCCTGGTGCAGCCCCTTCAGCTCCCCCTCAGCGAGCACTCCTTGTATAAACCACTAATGCTCTTCTCCCAGCTCCACCCAAGACCACAGCCTTCTCCCTGTGCTCTCTCGGCCTCGTGGAGGCCACACTATGAATCCCAGTGGGAATCTCTAGACACTGAGGAACTCTGTTACTATCTGTGCATGCCCTGAGCTCAGTGCTTGGGGCTTGTCAGACACTTCAGTAAACATTATCGATGGATGAGCCAATGAGCTAACAAGTACAGCAGGCTCCAAGGGCCCACTTCTCCAAAGTGAGGAAAAGCCCAGAACACCCCCCTTTGGTTCCAGAGGTGCTCAGGCACCTTCCTCTGGAAGGTTTTCTTTGTGTGTCGTGTTTCCTAAGCATTCTGCACTCTGCACAGATTACCAGGCTGGCTTTGCAGGACAGTAAAGGAAGCAAATGGGCTGGCAGCAGAGATGACCATCCTCCTGACCATGACCAACCCCCTACACGTGTGGGCCATCCTCTTGGACATTAGCCGGATAATCACAAGGATTTGAGCTCAGGGGCCCATTCGACTAGCTCAAGAGTGTATGTGTGTGGGCTGGAGGATGTACAACAAGTGACACTGTGGAAGTCCAAAGCAACCCAAGAGTATGGGTCATAGACCTTGGAAGTCCCAGAACTGGAAACCCCCGTGACCTAGACGACTTCCTCAGGTAGGCTGCACTCCTCTCTTCAAGGATGGGTTTCCTTTACGTGGCCAAAGTTTCTGTGCTCCAACAACTCAGCTCACATATGCCCCCCTTACCTGTGCATTCACCTGCAACTCCCCACTATGGCTCTCGGTACAAGTGTCCCAGACGGTAACCTCAAAGGCTCAGCTGTGGATTTGGAGGGTCGTTTAGGATACACACTTCACCCCACCCAGATGGGCTTCTGCATCCCATTACTTGGCATACAACCACTGTCCCCTTGGTCCCTGCTGCAGACAAGGCAGCAGGGACCATGGGGGAGGGGGCCACCCCCTGCTTCAAGTGTGAGTAGCCAGGCACCCTGAAATATGTCCAGCACACTAATAAAGAACCAACATCCACACTCAACTAAAAATTAAGAGTCAAGTGCATGGACACCACCTCTGAGGATTTTCCCAAGCCCCTGTCACCTCTATCATAGTAATTCACGGCCATTCCTTCTCTCTCAAGCTTTGGCTTTCAATGTTGGTGGTTCAGTCTCCTGCACCGTGCCCTCCTCTGTGGGCAGCCCTGGGGATGCATCATTTTCCAATTTAATTCAAGCAACGTGCTTTGAGCATGACTGTCACCAGGTAGTGAGCAGCAAGTCCCCTGCTTCTTCTTACTGGGGGGCAGGAACACATAAAACACAACTCTGCAGCAACCCAGAGACGAGAACTGGGGGGTTCGGAACACAGCGCTGGGAGGTATGCAGGGCTGCGCTGGGGGAGAGCAGAGGGGCCCTCCAAAGGGTGGCAGCACCAGGAGTAGCACACGGGGGTGGGGATGGGGGTTCGCAGAAGCAGGGAGAGGCCCACCCAGCAAGGCCCTACGGCGGAAATGACAGCCCTTCTCCAAGATGGGGAAATATTACACAGCCATCGAAAATCACAGAGCTAAATATTATGAACACCTAAAAATGCTGGAAGCCTCTTACTAAGTTAAAGGAGAGAAAGGCTCTAAAGGGGTTTGCAAGTATTTTTGTCAAGAACCACTCACCCCACTACAGTAAGTGTGGGGAAAGTACCAGGCTAACATGCAGGAAATGCTGAAGGACAGGAGGGTGTAAGTGACTGGTTTTCTTTGTGTGTCGTGTTTCCTAAGCATTCTGCACTCTGCACAGATTACTCTTGGAATGAGGACAAATGGTCACAAAGTATTTCTCAGACCACCTTCCTCCGCACCCCCCAGAAAAGGAGTCAGAGAGGAGTGAATGTTTTTGTGCAGATGAGTCCGAGGTTGTGTGAGCAGGGGAGACGGGGGGAGGGAGGGAAGGGGTGTCTAAGTGGCCTGTGTGAGGTGGAGGAGGGGAAAGGGAAGGGCTGAGAGAGACTAGATGGCAAAATCGGCCAGGGCCAGGCTGGCCAGGTGACCTGGCAGGTGTGACACGTCACATGGTTAATCAGTTGCCCTCTATTTGAGCTTGGTACTTGCTCAAGGGCCTGGTTGAACAGGTTCAACCTCATCATCTTCCTCTTTTTTTTTTTTTTTAAGCTATTTAGCCACTTTGCTGAAACTCCTTATTTTCCGAGTTATTAAACTTTCAATCCCATGTTGATCCGTTCCGAGCCCTTGTACGCATCTCTCCTCTTGTTTCTTCCAACCGGATGCCCCCGTGCAGCACGAATGGAGACCATGAGCCCTGGTGACAACCATCCCTCCAGGGTACAGAGAAGGCCCCTGAGTGACAGCCGGCTGGGGGGAGTCCTGAGAAGGCGGAAGTTCAGGCATTACCATGCAGGCTGTCTCTGGCTTACCCAGGGCCAAGGACGCGCCCCACAGCCCACGGCTGTCCGCGATTCCCCACTGGGAGCGAGGGCAGCCGCACCAGCAAGGGCCCTGGAGAAGCCTTGAGGAACAGAGATTTCGGGACTGGGATTCTGAACATTGGCTGAATGGTCCCACAAGGCACAGGGAGGGTTCAAAAGCCTCTGCCGCCTGGAGGCAAACCCCGGCCCAGATGCTGAAGGCACTCCCCAGACACACCCTCCCAACTAGAGGGGCGAGAAGAAGCCCTCTGGGAAAGGAGACAAAAGACACGAGGTGAGGTGGTCATGAGATACCTCATCTGACACTGATGCTTCTCTGCAGCTGCCATCCGAAAAGGGCCACGAGGACGGAGTATCTGCGAAACCCATACTACCGGGCTCCACTAAGTGTCCTCTCATCTGAACTTCACAACCACCTTGCAAGAAAAGTATGCTGTTCCCATTGTACAGATGGCATGAGCAAACGGAGGCTCAGAGAAATTAAGTGCCACGGTGAATGTGGAGCCAGGACCCCATGCTCCTTTTTCATCCACTCCACAACTATGGACGGTGCTTCTCCTTCGCCGGGCCCCGTGTCAGGCTGATGAGCTACAAGACCCCTATCCTAGCCGTGGAGGAGTGGGAGACAGACGTGTAAACAAAGGCAGAAGGGCTAGCAGCGTGGCGAAGGACACGTGGGGGGCACGGGGCAAGCGGTCCCTGCTAACTGTGGGGAGTCGGGAGAGCTTCGGAGAACAGAGCTTCCTGGTGCCAGTTTTAATTAGGACGAGCGGACACTCCTGCTTGGTGAGGCTGGACCAGGCCCTCAGCCCAGGGCAGCCCGCGTCCACACAGAGCTACCGGGGGGAGCTGGAGGGCCCACGGGTGCGGGCATGCAGAGGGGTCAGACGGAGATGAAGCAGCCGCAGGGCAGATCAGGTGGGGCTCGGGCGCCATGCTAAAGAGGCTTTGCTCCAAGGGCAGTGAAGAGCCACTGAGGGGTGGACACAAGAGTATGTATATTCCGAATCATGTCTTGGGAAGGTGGTTCTGGCAGGAATGATGGGGAAGGGGTCCTAGCAGAAGATCCTTGCAATGATCCAGAAGAGCGCCACTGAGAACCCAACTGGAGCAGATCCCAGGAGGTGATGGGAGGCAGTCTGGAAGAAGAGATGCTAAGTAAACGTGGTCAAGAGCCCAAAGGAAGGGACGCCTGGGTGGCTCAGTCGGTTAAGCGTCTGCCTTCGGCTCAGGTCATGATCCCAGGGTCCTGGGATCGAGTTCCGCATCGGGCTCCCTGCTCCGTGGGGAGCCTGCTTCTCCCTCTGCCTCTGTCTCTCTCTCTGTCTCTCATGAATAAATAAAATAAATAAATAAATAAAATCTTTAAAAAAAGAAAAAAAAGAGCCCAAAGGAGTGTCCAGGGAGCCGTCCAGAGCAACTCCCAGATCTGGGCGACGGGGTGGGTGTGCAAAACAAAGACAGAGGAGGCAGGTTTGGGGGAAAGTTGATAAGGTCATCATCGGACTGAGAGTCCATTCCCCTGAGCCCGTCCAACTCCCCAGACCACCCTGCCACTTGCAGCTAGAAATCACCTCCTCCAACAACCCTCTGCAGGACAGAGGGAGCAGAGAACAGTCACACAGCTGATGGATAGCAAACACTCAGATGGGAGGTGCCTCAAAGCCCAAAATAAGCCATCGATCAATTTGAGAAAGTTGCCAGAAGATAGTTAATTCAAGACTGCTCCCAAATACCTGGCACTCAGTCCTCCTCAAAACCTCCGTCAGCTGCAGACCCCACAGCTCCCAAATGGGCATCATTACCACGAAGGTCCAGACACAGCAGAAGTCACCAAGAGCAGAGCCTGTTCCTGGAAGGCAGTCAAGGATTCCAGACGTGCACAACTCAATCAATGCAGGCTTGATTGAGAAAAGAGAGGAGAGAGACAACTGACATTCAGAATAGAAAATGATCCCATTAATGAGAGCCCTGATGACATGGCTGTGAAGGTTATCACTTTGCTAGGGCTGCACATTTAAAATAGTTACGTGGTAATCAAAACCAGAAAACGCGGGCCATCCCCAAAGGTCTCCAACGTACCCAGTGCTGATAAGAGGAGTTATCAGTTGCCTTTTGTGTATACGGCCAGATGAGCCATGGATCTGTTTGGGGCGGGGGGCAGGGGGCTGCCAGCGCCCCTCGGCACAGCAGACTGCCATCGAAAGGCAACAACCTCGCCAGGATTTAAACAGCATCTCAGAAACCACTTTCAAGATAACTGTGGAGTGATTAAGCACGCAACACACTCAATGAGGGGCCTCAGAGGCAGGGAAGAAAGCAAACCCAGAAGGAGCAAACAGGAACGTGAACGCTGAAGGATTCATGCTTAATCCTGCCCAGCGATCCCTTTTCAGCCATATCTTTCTGTCTGCCCAAACTCACAAGGACTGTAAAGGATATCTATGCTCTAAGAGGGAGACGAAAGATGGTACTCATTAACTTAGAGCTCCCCTTGTCTGGCGGGATGAACTCACCATACCTGTGGAGCCAGGACCCAGCGCATGGGGTGCTTTTGAGGGGGAAAGGAGCTGCTGTTTAAAACCTTTTTACGGGGGCGCCAGGGTGGCTCAGTCAGTTAAGCGTCCGGCTCTTGGTTTCAGCTCAGGTCATGATCTCAGGGTCATGGGATCGAGCCCCGGCCCCGTGTGTGTTGGGCTCTGCCCTCAGCACAGAGTCGGCTTGAGATTCTCTCTCCCTCTCCCTCTACCCCTCCCCCTGCTCGTACCCACGTGCTCTCTCTCTAAAATAAATAAATAAAATCTTTTTTAAAAACCCCAAAAAACCTTTTCACAAAACCTCCAGCCAAATCCAGAAAAGTAACGGGCTGCAGCCAGGCACAGGCGAGGCGACAGATATAAAGGGGCCCTGAAAAAGTTTTAAATCCCCATGCGTGGGGCTGGTGACATCAGTGTGTTTACAGAGCATTTGATTTACTTGCTAAGGCAAAATTCCAGAAGGATGAGACATGGGGACCTGAGTGGAGAGTTTCTTCACGACAGCTCTCCCCGACAGGCTCATTGTAAAGTAATGAATCCTGTGGACACTGAGAGAGAAAAAATAGCTTCTAATGCTATGGATCGATGCTGCGCACTGCAGAGACACAGCCTTTGGTGTCAACGAGCTGTGTTCAGGTACTGCACAGTGTTCAGTTGCAACCTGTCCCTTTGAAGGCCAGCTAAGAAGTGCCTCCGGGCCTGGGCACAGTGCCAAGGTCTCACGCTCAAACCATTTGGAATCTCCTGGGTTCAAGCATTCCTGTCCAGAGCTGGATCAGGTACTTCCCACCACCTGCACCAGGGACTCGGGGTCTCTGTGGGTCAGCATCCATCCCAGGAAGTAAAGCAGAGCTGGTTTTGTGGGAGATTTGTGTTTTTTTTGGCACAGGGAGGACTTTAGACAATCTCTCAGTTTCCTCTCTAGGGCTGAATTCCCTACATACAAAAAAAAATTTTTTTTTAACCAAAACAAAAAAGGGAAAACACCTAGACAATCCATAAAGTCCCTTTTCAGCTCCAAGTTTGTGTGATTCTGTGATACCAAAATTCAAAGCCCCTGGGCTCCCCCACCTGTATATATTTCCCTCTGCCAAGGAAATGTATGTGTAACTGACAGAACAACAACAAAAAAAATCAGAAATCATGATCTTGGGAGTAAAAGAACACTTAGAAACCACACAAAGCAGAAATGAAGAACCAACATGGAATGAATCTGACTTGAATTAGAAGCAACATCAAGGGCTCAGAAAAGCCTGAACACAGCCCCAGGCTGAGGCTGACCCTGAGTTCACAGGCCGGGCCTTCTGGTGAAGGTGGGTGGGTCTGTCTGGAGGGGAGGAACCAGCTGGGGAAGAGCCTCAGCGCCAGACCAGAGAGCAGGAGCCCTCAGTCAGCATTACCGAGGCCCCAGGCGGGGAGAATACTCCGTGCACTGCAAGAGTGGTGGTCTCTGGGGGGACGGGGTGAGGAGCAGACTTAATTTCCACTGTCTACATCCTTTTGTATCTTCTTAAATTAGACACGTGCATCTCTTCGCTTATTCAAAAGTAAATGAATAAAAATGCATGCTATGCCAAAGTAAAATCTGGAGACAATAAAAAAGACTAAGATTACTTAAAATTTCTCCTAATTAAGTGTCGTTTAGAAAGCTAAGGGGAAGGTGGGGGGAGGGCTCAAGACAGTGAAGAAAACAACTCATCAACTAGAGCCACGTGCTTCTGGCCAAACGCAAGTCCCTCTGGTCCTCCCTCCCGCCCTGCCCCCACAGCAGCTTCAGGCCCAGAACAGCTCTGGCGTTCCTCCTCCATCGCCTCAATCACCGGCTGCCTCCTCCCCTGCGTGCCCAGTATCATGGGCTGCCCGCCAGATCACAGCTGCCCCCCCCCCCCACTGGCCTCTAACATCGCTATGGCGCTGTTGGGGAGTTCAACTGTTCTTGCCACTTCCCCACCTGAGCAAGTGTTACCCAAAGTTGGCTGCGAAGCCCCCTCCCATCCCACGTGCTCTGCTCGCCTGACTCTGACACGCCTCCCATGGAGAGATGCGATCCCGACCTCCCCTTGAGTCTGGGAGGGCTTCTGACTACTGCAGCCACACAAGTGACTTCGAGGCTAGGTCATGAAAGGCTTCCCTCGCCTGCCTCTTCCAGGGCACTCACTGGGAGCCCTAGGAGCCAAGGAAGCAGCCTGACCGCACTGAATCCGCCATACTCTGAGGAAGCCATGCCAGCCCCCAGCGTGCTGGCCCCCACCCCCTGCTCCCCCTCCTGGGGCCTCAGCCAGCAGTCGCACGGACACGCGCCAGAATCACGGGCCAAACCCTTCCTGAAGTCCCGGCCTACAGGATTCCCGAGAGAGAATAAAAGGATTATTATTGTAAGCCACTAAGATTAGGGTGGTTGGTTGAAAAGCTCTAGATAACGGATAACCCGCCTCTCAGCAACAGAAGCCCCAAGGTCTAGACCCCATCTCAAACTCACTTCAGGTTCCCACTTCCTGGTTTTAAGGCACAGAGCTTGGCTAAGCCCTTGAGTCAAGCCGTCGATTCCAGAAACTTGTTTAAGTAAATTTATTGTATCTGCCCATATTTGACTATTCCTCCCAAACAATCCCCAATGATGTCTGCCTTCCTCAGCTCTCTTCCTGGCAGACAGTGGTCCTTGCTCTTCTCTCCTCCCTCGACTGTGGACGGCAGTGGATGGCCCACGGACCGCCCCTAAATCCCGTTTACTCCCAGTCACTGTCAGCCCCTCCCGGCCCCGTCCTGCAGCCACACCTCCATCCACCTGCCACGCTCTGCACCTGGCCCGCCAGCCGCCTCCCAGCCCTCAGCCCTCCAACTCCCCACACACAGAGCAGGAAGGACTATTTTTTGTTTTCCACCCACGGTTCCAGAAAAGACTTGTGGCAGCTTAAGCACAAAGAATTCTCAGCCTCGAACACTGTGATAGCCACCCTCTTTTTGGGGCACTGAAGCATATATCCCCCATCATTCCAAGAATCAAATGACCAACGCCTGGTGATGGGGGTCTCTCTCTGCCTCCACACACAACATGAAGGCAAACTCCGAAGACTCCAAAGCCCTTCCCTGGAATGGCTCTTCCTCTGCCGCACACCCAACCCACTCCGAGTCCCTCCTGAAAGCCCAGCCCATTTGTTATCTCTGCTGGGAGGCCCTCCTCGCCCTCTGGGGCAGCTACTCCCACACTCTTGTGCGGTGTGCCCCCGCTGCACCATGGAGGGACATTTCCACACTCGTCTGCCCCGCTGGCTTCCAGGCAGCCGAAGTCAGAGCCCCGCCGTAACCCAGCTCTGTGGGCCCCTCTGCACTTCAGTGGCAGGTGCCCAGGACATGCGTGGCATGAATCGATTGCTCATTCTCCTGGAACCACCTTTCCCAGTGCACCTCCACTCCAAACAACAACCCTCCCCACAGGTGCCTCACTCCCCCTACCCCAGCTGAAGCCCCCTCAGCCTCCTCCAGCAAAGTGGGTCCCTGCCCTGCAGACAGCCCCACTCCATAACCACCTTCCCCACACCCACTTTCCGGTTCCTTCCGTGCTCAGAGGTGCTTTCAGGGGCATCTGTTCAGCTCTCCAAATCTCCACAGCCTGATTTCCATGTACTTCTGAGTTGGCCCTCGTTGCCCCCTCTCAGGCCTCAAGCACACCAGGAGGAGGCCTGCTGATGACTTTCCAGAGCTCACAACAGTCTGCGTGCACGTGGTTCTCACGCCTGTAAGAAACGCTGCTCTCTAGTATGGAGGATGCCGTTCTTCGCATCCTAGGTCTTAAAACTAGGAAAGTATTGGCACCACTGGATTCCCAGCTCCTAGAATGGTGCCTGGTACCCAAGAGGAACTCAAAGTATCGGCTGAATGAATGAAAGAAGGAAAGCTCGCTGACCTGGAGAAGGTGCGGTCTGCCGGGGCTCCTCTCCACCAGGCACGGGGGACTGAGAGCTGCGTGACTCAGCCAAGGTCACCAGCAAGCCAGCGAGGGCAAGTGGAACCCCGTCCCTTGCCCCCCCACACCTGGCCCTCCTTCTGCCCCACCCCAGCTTTCTCACCACCCACCCCTTCCATGTTCCAAAGACAGCATCTCCACAAGGAGTTCTGGACAGCGGCCAGGAGTTTTTCTTCCTGGCTTTAAAACAAACTGTGACAAATGGCTCTGCAGATCTGGGCCATGGAGCTGAGCAAATGGGACTGCGATTCACACTATTAACTTAAATTCTACTCGATGTTATTTCAAATTAGGGCATTTTAACCAGAAATTATAAAAAGCATTGTCTGGGGGAGGGGGTGCGTTTCTAAGTTGCCAATAGATTCATTTACAAACCTACTTGTTCCTGGCCACTCTCAGCCAGCACAGATTCTTACCCACTCCTTTTTCTTCCCTCCACAAAAAGTCCTGACTCAGGGATGTAAAGAACGATTCTTGGGGCCCACTGGCTACTGACTCCCCATACCTGCGGCTCATCTCCACGGATGCCAGCTCAGGTCGGGAAGCTCTGTTAGAAAGCTCTTCTTTACTTGGAACTGAAATTGGGCTCAGGGGTCCTGAGCATAGGATGAGCCCAGTCTCTTATTTACCCCTTCGGTGGGTAATAACTGAGCACATTCTAGGCACCAAACACTGAAACAGGCACTAAAGCTAGAGAGATGCACAGCGACCATCCTGACGCTCAAGGAGCTTGCCATCTAGAAGCTTTGCAGCTTCTCCTCTGCAGTCTGGACAGCCCGAGACCTTTCATGGCTGCACGCATGACACGGATTCAGTTCTTTTCCCTATTTCTCACAAACAGGCTCCAGGTTGTCTCTGTCCCTCCAGATGTGTTGCCCAGAACCCCACACCGCCCCCCACCTGTGGTCTTACCAGCACCCTGGCTCTAGACACCAGATTTCTTTCAGTGCAGACAAGACAGCTTTGTCTGGTGGCCACATCACACGGTCGGCGCCTGCCCAACTACAACCTGCCATCCTGCCCACCGCCTCCCCCTCTTGCCCTTGTACAGCTGGATTCCAAACCTTGCCTTTATCCTAGTTCCATTCTAGCAGAAGGCAGACCATCAGCCTGCCTCATTTTTTATCTTCCTTACCAACCAACATACATGCTGTCTCCTCTTGTTTTAAAGTCCTTTCAGTGACTTTAAAAGAGTATGACCTTCACCTTCATCAAAACTCGCTAGAAGAATGCAGAAAGGTCAAGGACGGACTCCCACAACACCCTAAAGCAGCCAGCAACACGGTGCTTGGGCACAAGACTTCTGTGCTCCTGTCCTATCCATAAGTGCATCATGTCACCACGCCTCTTGCTGGCACCCATAGTACGCATTCTCAACAAATGCAACTTGATGCCAAATCCTAAGCCATTCCACACATATTAAAAATACAAATAAATTTTAAGAAAATGTGTTATTTCCAGTGGCTCCACTCTGCCAGTCCCTTCTCGTCTAAACACCTCCTCTTGGTCGTCAAGGTGTCCAAATCCCAGGCCCACTCCCGCATCCGTCCGATCTCCCCCTAGTCCTTCCAGAATTCGCCTCCCCCCACAAGCCTGCCACTCGTCACTCACACCAAGAGGCTCTGCTTACGATGTCTTCCATCTCGCCGTGTTGGTGGGAGAACAACAGTGAGCACAAAGGAAGAAGAAGGAGGGAAGGTAGAAGGAAGAAAGGAGGAGGGAGGAAAAGGAAAAGTAACAATGGCAGCACCAGCAATTCCCAGCACTGGGTCTTGCCAGGCCCTGCTCTGAATGTCTCGCGTGTGGCACACTAATCCTCACAGCAACAATGTGAGGTGGGTGCCTTTCTCACCCCTGTCTGCAGATGAATGTCGGGCCAAGAGATCAAGGCATCTGCCCAGGGCCACACAGGGAGTTTGTGCTCTGAACCATTCCGCCTGCATTGCTGTCCAGGAAAGGCATGGAATGAAGCACCAGCCAGCCAAGGAGCTACCTGTGCAAGGACCACGGGAGGGTGGGGTCAGCCTGGGAAGTCAGGGAGGGCATCTCACGGAGGTCCCCTTGATCTGAGTCTTGGGAGGTAAGCAGGAGTTGGGCAGGCAGCCCAGGGACCGGTCTGGGAGGCACTCATCCACACGCGAGGACAGGACACAGGCAAGGCCAGAGGACAAAGTGGGAGTTCACCGGGAGGACTGCTGTGGGCCCTGGCTAGAAGGATAGTATGAACCCAGGTGTGGATGGACAAGTCGGGACCAGGTCTGCATGGTTTGTGTTTTGGGAAAGATGGGCCCTTCATCCTGCATACATCTAGTCACCTAGGCCTCGTTATACAAATCCCACCTCCCCCGAGCCCATCTGTCCTGCCCCGGTGTAAGCCTCAGGTGTGGAGACAGGTGTTAACCAACCACAGATAAGAGGGAGGAAACCACATCTAGCACCAGACTACATATAGGGAAGGACGGGGTCCCCTGCACCCCTCTCTCCACACTGTTCCTACATTCTCCAAAAGGAGAAAGAAAGTACAACGTAATTGCTTCTTCTATAGCTTGTTAAGTCAAATCATTAGGGTTTCATCACTTGGCTTTTTCTAACTGTCAATATAAGTGTCTGGAAAATACATGGAAATCTATTAAATTTAAGGGAATCCATGACCTACTGTCATCAGATGACAAAATACGCATTTTCTCAGGACTGGACGAGTGTCTTAGCTTCAGTCTGGATGCTAACGACATCATGTGACACCAGTGGTCATCTCAAGCTCAGGAGATGAAAAATAATTACATGTTTCTTAAACTTAATTTTTGAATGAGGAAGCATTGGAAACATACAGAAGAGTATACAGAATAATAAATAGCCGTGCCTATCCAGGACTGTCAAATCTTAATGTTTTGTCACACTTGCTTAAAATTCCTTTTTCCAAGAAAATAAGCCTCACAGACGCTGCCCAAGTCCAAATTTCCCTGCTCCCCATCCCAAGGCCCCACCCGCCCCCGAAACAACAACATCCTGCACTCAGCATTTACCACTCCTGTGCGTTTTTATGCTTCTACTGCGTATGTATAACAATATAGAGTTTTTGCACGTTTCCAAATTGTTTAAAATGGCATCACTGTATGCACTTTGCATCATGTTTACTTGACCATTTTTGAGAGTAATCTCTGTTCACATCTGTCACTCCAGTGCATTCATTTTGACTGTTGTATATCACAGTCTTTTGTATGAATGTTTACTTTATCTATTCATTTTTCTGTTGATGAACTTTTAAGTGGTTTCCAATTCTTCGCTACAATAAATATTCTTGTAATTGTTCATCTAAGGGTATCTCCAGTCATGCTACACATTGCCCAAATCGCTCTGCAACACTGGGACACCAACTTATATTCCCAAGGTCAGGGTTTACATATTCCTTCTGTTCCAGGTCCTTGTCAACTCCCTGGCATTGTCTGGCTATTACATTTTCACCAATCTGATGGGGACAAAATGTTACCTCCTTGTTATTCTGAAGATGAATTTTAAATGCAAACACAAATTACTAATAAATGCAACCTGACGGACAAGAGTTTTCCAAAACACGTGGGCAAATAGTAAGTGTTCCTGGGGTTTTCTGGAAAATAATACAGGAAGGGTAGGAAAGGGAATGAGGGTGCAGATAAAACAAGACTGGTGATGAGCTGATAATGGCTGGAACTGGGTGATGGGTGTGTGGGGGTTTGTCCTATTCTCTCCACTTGGGGATATATCTGCAGTTTCCTGCAATACAGAATTAAGCTAAGGAAAAGCAGTAGCAATATCCAGAGCAAAGGACGCCCAAAGAGCAAGAGCAAGGGATCATGGCAGAGGGCAGCCCTCAGAGCGGGCAGAGCATAGAGCTGGGAAGGGCAGCAGAGGGCAAAAGGAAGCCCGGAGAAGGCCTTTTGAATTGTGTTATTTTAATTTAAGACAGAAAAGTTAGGAACAGTATTCATGCAGTCAGTGTTCCTGATGACCCTGCACAACCTGATAGAATGTTACCAGACTTGGAAGGACTATGGATACAACAGTCACCATTAGAAACCATTCAAGATGTTGTTCCATCAAAGTTTCCTTTGAAATACAGAACACTTCATTTGTTTTCATACTTCCAAATGCGTTTTTAATATGTGCAAGAATTATCTAAGACAAGGAAAACTTCAGAATGACAAGAAATTGGTCCTCAAGCTTCTGTTTTTGATGTCTGGGGTGACTTCTGTAAGAATAATCGCTCGTATTGCACACTTCTGAGTGAAAGTGTAGTCTTGATGACGAATCTTAGAATTCTGGATGCTTCCAAGCAGCTAGGGCTGGGAGGACCCGAATCCCCCTGCTTAAGGGGCAAGGGGTGTGAAAGATAAACCTCAAAGAAACAGAGAGTGGGATTTGGGACAGAGCAAAACTTGTCCAGGGAGAAGGCTAAAAAAACTCCTGTCACATGGGGAGGAAGAAGCACATTCACTCAAGTGGGTGAGAAAATGTGGAAAAGAGCGCCTGAGTGGCTCAGTCGGTTAGGCGTCTCCCTTCGGCTCAGGTCATGATCCCAGGGTCCTGGGATCGAGTCCCGTGTTGGGCTCCCTGCTTGGCGGGGAGTCTGCTTCTCTGCCCTTCCCCTGGCTCATACTCTCTCTCTCTCATTCTCTCTCTCTCAAATAAATTTTTAAAATGTGGCAAAAGAAAAGCCTCAACCAGAATCAGAGCCAGTGGTTTAGAGCTGGAGCTCCGGGGCTGTCAGGGAAGAGGTGTCCCGAGCCCAAGGGTGTGGGGGCAGCAGGCAGAGCCCCTCGGGGGGCAGAGGCTCTGCTGCACCATCATCAATCACCGCTCACTGGGCCGCAGGAAGCTTGGGGTGGCAGATGTCAGCAGGGGGCCACCAGAGCCACCTGCCAGCAAGCCCTTGGCAAAAACTGCTTAGCGAAGTCATTTTCAGGTTCCTCTGCATACTACTGCCTGAAATCAACCCACCTCTGGAACCCACGTCCCCACCTTCACCAGCAGCCTCCACTCCCCCCCCCCAACCTCTGCCCCCTGAAGCGGTTCTTCATTAACCACAGGGATTTACCACCCAGTAACAACAGAAGTTGCCTGCACGTCTTAGTCCGAAAAGCACAGTGTGAACAGTGAGCGGCACTGGGGTTGTGGGGCCTCATTCGCCGAATGCTATGTGAAAACTCGAGCGCGGTCATGCCGTCCTGCCCCCGCGGTCACAGAAAAGGAAATGGAGGTCACCCCGTGCAAGGTCACATGGCTAGCTCCTGACAAAGGGGCTCAGAGAACTCAGGTCTCCAAATTCCTGTATCAGTGCTCTTGTCTCTCCCACAAGGCTGCCCCCTCCTAAATTCTAACCCATTCTCCTTGGGGTTAGAATCCAGCTCTTTTTGTATCCACACCCCTGAATCACCGAGAAATCCCATTTGGGATGGACAGTCATCATGTGACCTTCAGGGACCTTGACTCACTCCCCTGACATTTCTTTGTGTCCTTGACTCCTGGCTGCTCATCAGCGGCTCTGTCCTCTTTTGTGCATTTATTACTGTCAATCTGTGGGAGCAAGCAGAACTTTCCATGCCCCATGCTCAGAGGCCAGCCCTTCTCAGCTGACACCACCCCGGGCCAGCCTGCCCCAGTCACACCCATCCATGCCTGGTCCTCCAGGGGCTCCAGGCACAGCGATCCTGGAGGGCAGGAGGTGGAGGTGGCTTCCCGGTGTTAGCTTGGCTTCTCTCAGGACAGTGGCCAAGGCCAAGGCCACGTCTCATGATGCCATGTGTGTACACAAGAAGCTTTCCCATGGACGGTGCGGCTGACCGACCAACCCCCTGCACAAAGAGACCATTGTTCCTACTCCTCAGTAAGGAAGCTGAAGTCCAGAAAGGTCTGATGATTCACCCAAGGTCATCAAGTTAGCAGGAGTCAGGGAAAGGGCAGGAAACCAAGGTTTCCTATTCCAAGCACAGGACTTTCTTCAGCCTAGCAGGCAAGTTCCCCAGATGATCTCTGCCCTCCCCAAACCTGAGGCCAGATTTGGTGAGGTAGCTCGGCCGCCAGTGTGTTGCAGGGCACACTTCTGGGCTCAGCGCTCCACTCTGTGACACCATGCCTCAGAGCAGAGGACCCGTGCTTCCTTCATCCGGACCCCTGCCAAAGAACACCTGTCAGTGGTCCCCACACAGGAAATGCCATTGCAAATAAAGAGAAAAGTGAACCCAACCACATGCTCCTCAAACTCCTTCTCCCATTACCTGGGCCAACTGTAATCTGACAGCACCCCTGTCCATTTGGGACTGTCAAAACATCAGGGATCTACCTGGAAAGTACTAGAAACCAGAGTTACTAGGCACCTGTTAAGGACCGACTTCAAATTACGAACAGAGGTGATGGCAGAGAAGAAAGCCAGCAAAGGAGGACGTCTGTGTGTGGGTAGCCATCAGAAAAGGAGGCTGCCCTGAGTCCCCAGGGGCCATCTGGAGAAAACCTCTCTAGTTTTCTAGAACCTCAACTGGCTCCAAACGTGAAGACTTTTCTAGAAATCCTGCATTAAAAGGGCGGGCTCTCAGTAACTGGTTACTATAACCTAGCCACCACAGCGACCAGTTATTGAACCAAACACATCTATGATCCGTTGACTTTAGAGGATCTTACCCTTGAAAACATGGGTGGGTCTCAGCTACTCGGCTGAGATCTGCAAGAGGAAAAATGAAAGTTATCCTAGTGAGGAAGAAATCAAGCCTCAGACCACAGGGTAAAATCCTGTTGAGTTTCCAATACGTGGGCCTGCCCTAGAGACTTCAAACTTGCCAACACCACAACCACAAGAACAATTGCAAAATTCAAATCTCTTTATGTGTGTCTCTGTGTGAATACATACACACATTCATACATATGTGTACATATACATATCCATGTACACATGCATACACACATATATGTTCATGCTATAAATATGTATGTTCTTTTTCTCAGGAGACCCTATCTGATACTGATTTTTGTACCTAGGATGGTTCTAGAAGAATAGAATCTTAAATATGTGTTTTCTAAAATGGTTCTGGGGTTTCTGGAATTGGCTCTCTACTCTGAATAAATTCAAAGGCAAACAACTCTTTAAAAAGAAAAAGAAAAGTAAAGAGAAAGCATAAGCTCAGGCCGCGTTAACGTGCTTATGCATCACCAACCCCATGGCAGCTAGTGACCCTACGAGGTGGATGACCAGAAAGGCCCCAGACTAGAAGTCAACGGTGTCAGGTCCCCCTCGTACGCTGCTGGTGGGACTGTGGGGTGGCAGAGTCACTCGGGAAGACAATCTGGCACCTTCCTATAAAGTTACACGTACACTTGCCGTATGAGCCAGCAGTCCCACTCCTGGTGTTTACCCAAGACAAATGAAAGCCTATATCCACACAGAGACTTACACACGCAACAGCAGCTTTCTTTATAATGGCCCCAAACTGGAAACAACCCAAATGTCCATCCACGGGACATTCTGCCCATCACAAACGGTGATATATCCATACCACGGAATACCGCTCAGCAAAAAACGAGATCCACACAACCACATGAATGAACTGGGAGAGCGTTATGTGGAGAGAGACAAGCCAAATTCAAAAGGCTTCACCCTGTAGGGTTCCGTGTGGCCCACAATCCGGCCGGGGCAACGCTGTAGTAACAGAAACCAGGGCCAGGGCCGGGCGCCTGGAGGTGCGAGGAGGGAACCTTCTAGGCTGATAGGAGGGCTCTCTACTTGGTTGTGACGGTGGTTTACACAAACGTTTACATCTGTCAGCACTCAGAGAACAGCGTACTCAACACTTAGTGCCGCTGTACGTTAAGGATACCGCAATAACGCAGATGACAACAACGCTCGGGTCCTGCTCCTTAGCAGGAAGTGGCCCGTGTGGGCCGTGACTTGGAGAAGTCCCACGAACCCTGCTGTGCCCCGACAGTCCTCAGACCTGAAACTGTAGGGATGAAGTCAGAGAACGCGAGAGAACGCACAGAGCCTGGACTGACGTGGGAGTTCAATTAACGTCCGCTTGTGCTTCCCAACTCAGTGCAAAGGAGCCACGCTCCGGATCCCTAAACCTTGCAGCCAGCCCGGGTCAGGGATGCGCCGGAGGACTTGGGGAAGTACTGAACCCCTGGGGAGAGCCAGGGACGAAGGCTGGGCCCGGCCAGACAAGGAGGGGGGCTGCAGCCTCAGTGGGGCACCGCGGGCGGAGGGAAGCTCGCGGCTACGGCCGCTGGGGGACAGAAGAGAGGACCGAGGCCAGCGCGGAGGGGGTGGCAAGGGCCGCACTGCTGGTGACTGTCTTGCGCAAGGCCAGCCTGGCTGGGGCCTCCAGGCCTCTCATTTCCTCTACCTTAATGAGAGGTCGTGCGGCAAGAGCCTGCCCACAACTGCATCATCTCCCGTCGCCAGCTTAAACACAGAGCTGAGCCTGAGCAGGACAAAGTCCCCTTTATAACCCACTGTGGCTTGTTCCCACTGCTGTTTGAACCCTGGGGCTCTGCGACACGGAACACCAGCTTCAGCCACTCCCCGGCACTTCCCACAGGCGCCAGGACAGAGCCTTCCTCTGCCTGGCTTCTGAGTAAACGCCATTATTTATCGTTACCTTCAGGAGGAGCTAGAATCTTCTAGGGGGTGGGGTCAGAGAGAAGACGGATCCATAAGACTTCGAGGAACTGTAAGAGGCCTGGAAGCGAATGGTGCCCATTCCTCAGTGTGTCTCATTTTACTTCAAAAGTTCCTCCCGGCACAATACACTTACCAGCCAAGACAGGGTTGGTTTTTGGCTCATAAAGAGCGAAGGTGAGAATTTCCTCAAGTCACCGGGGGGGGGGAGAGTAGGAACAGGGCAGGAAGGGGCCACTGAAGAGTATTTACAGGACACCAACGGTGCCAGAGGCAGAAGCAAGTGAGTTGTCAGTGGAGAAAGAGAAGGGCGACACCTAAGTTGGGACGACAGAGGAAGGTAGGGGAGCAAACGGTGGGTCCCGCAGGTCACGAGCCATTGCCACCAGCAGGAAAGCCTAGTAAGCTGACCAGCATGTCCCTCCTCCAGGTAACGCAGGTGTCTCCCCCTCCAGTGACAAACGACCCACTTCCCCAGGACCCTCTACCATTCACTTACACTCAAATGCCAATGCAGGTTCTTTCCATGCAATGCTGCATGAGATGACATCAACACTGCTCCCCAAAAATCCTGGGAAAGGCAGCAAAATGAAGGGAAGCCTAAAGGACAGGCAAGAGAACAGTGGCCCCGACAGAAACAGGAGCTTGAGCAGATGGAGAAGGCTGGAGGTAAAAATGGCTCACATGTCGTATGAAGGCAACATTTAGAGGCAGCGGTGTGGCAGGTGGTGGAAAAAAAGGTGGGGCAGACAGGCCAGCGAGACCCAGGCAGTGCCACCCCATCAACGGGGTGAGGAACCCCCTCGGAGTGGCCGAGACGTGTTCAACCTCAAACGACGCCAAGGCCGGTCAACACTCTGAGGCCAACATACATGGTCAACACTCGGAGACTTCTGGAGCCAGGCGACCGTGGCCCCGCCAAGATTGAGACAAGAACAGCAAGATATCCCAAGGAATGCGACAATGTGGTCCAAAGGTCTCGCATTTATGGCTCAGCGACTATGTACTGTGGCCTAAATCCAACCTCCAAAGGGCCACCCATGTCCAAGGCAACCTGCGGCCAGGCAGCTGACCAGGAAGGCACCCAGGCCCCGAGCGCCAACTACCATTTCCCGAGCAGACCCCAGGCACAGGGCCGGTACTCTCCTCCCGTGGCCCCATTTCATTCTGACACTAACCCCCAGGAGTGGCTCCTATTGTTTTACGGGTGAGGAAATAAATGGGAGCTTCGAAGAGTTAAGTAGCTTGCCCCAAATCCTACTGCTGGCTCAGTAACAAATGCTTATCGAATGTTGGCTGGGTGGACAGATGGAAGGGTGACTGGAAGACAGATGGACAAGGGAAAGGCCAGGCTGACAGATGGCTTCAGTGTCATCCTCCCCCTGGGACGACACATGGACCTTCTAGGCCTGTCAGAGGAAGCAGGGAGAGCAACGGGTAAAGCAAGAGCGGCTGCCCTTGAACAGAATGGCACCAACAAATAATTATGACACCTCTGGGTTGTTGGAAAAGGAGGAAAAATTACAAAAAACATTGGGCAGAGAAATGCACCCCCCCCCCCCAGTGCCTTTAAGTTTTCAAATTGAGGAGGAGCTGGAAACTTCTAGGGGGTGGGGTTCCGAGGGGCCCATGGCGGCTCTCCCCCCTGCCTCAAGGGTTTTCCTCTGGGTATTTGTGAGCTCAAAGTTTTCAGTTAGATGAGAAACAGGACACACCAGAGATCACAGCCAGAGCAGGAGAGGCGCCTCACAAAAGCCTTTCCCCTGCAACTAACTCTGCTTTGTTTAAAGCAAGATCAGAATCGGCATGTGCACTTTTACTCGCTGCCTGACGAAAACCAGATGCCAAATGCCTCCCAGCACCGCATCCCGGCCCCTGCCCTGAGGAAACTAATGTGAGTCAGCCAGGCCAAATGAGCCCGCTGCCGTAACAAAGAGTGGCCTCGTCCAGGGGCCTAGCTCCACACTCCTGAGCCTTGAAGAAAAGGTACATTTTCAATCTTTTGAGAACAGGAAAGATTAAAAGGCACCTTGCGCTTAGTCTAATCTGGAGGTCTGGACCTTCTTCCTAAGGCTCCACGTCTAGCCCCACGGATGACTGAGACACTGAAGCTGGTCACCAGTGGGTACCAGCTGCTTGACATTTCTGGTACCTGTGGAGAGAGCAGCCTTCTCCCCACCACAGCTCCTGAGCAGGGAGCCCCTACCCTGGAAAGCTAAATGGCCTTGGGGGACAGGAGCACGAAGTGAACTCGCCCTCCAAGAACACTAAGAGCCCCAGGGGTGGAAGGAGAGACAGCCAGCAAGTTCACCGCAGACCCCTGAGCAAACCACGTCAGAGGCGGTGTTAAAATGGAACCTGAAGGGGCGCCTGGTGGCTCAGTCAGCTAAGCATCTGCCTTAGGCTTAGGTCGTGGTCTCAGGGTCCTGCTCAGAGGGGAGCCTGACTCTCCCTTGGCCCCTCCCCCGCCTGTGTTCTCACACTCTCTCTGTCACATAAATAAATGAATCTTAAAAAAAATTGTAACGTGAAGGCCAAACCCTACACAAACAGCAGTCAGCAATGCCACCCCGTTACAAGTGCAGATCTGGCTCCCACAATGATCTCCCAGGCAAAGGTGGAGCGAGCGAAGTCTGATGCTGGGAGGAGGCCCTCCTCCCCTTGTGGCCACATCCACCGCCCCTGCCCCTTGGCCCCAAGCATGCTCTGGGCTGTGGGGGGGCCGGGGGGGGATGCAGGAATACCAGCTCTTAGCTGCCTTCACCAGGAGATGACACCTGTTACTTCCTCACCCGTCTTATTGGCTAAGGTTAGTCACATGACCCCACAACACTGCAAATCTGGAGGAGTATGTGCAGGTCTGTGTTGTCCCAGACATATCATCTTAAGCCCTGGCCTTTCATTCCCAAGGCCTAACCCATATTTTCAGAAGAATTCAAGGTGCCATTACTTAGATCGTCCACCATTACCTCAAAACCCCAGTGACAAAGACCAGACAGCATCATCCTAAAATTGATCCCCTCTTTCAAATTTCCATTTTATGTCATTTCCCAAGTCATCACACTCAAACACTTAGAGGCAGCTTCTAGACTTCCCCTTTTCTCCACATTCAATCAACCTTTCTCTTAGCAGTTATTTTATTCCTTTCCAATTTTCCTTTGACATCTTCCTCCATTGCCTACTCCTTTCACCTCGAATCTCACCACCTGGAACTGAATTATTCCACTCAGCTTTTCCTGTCTTCCTTCCCTTCTGACCAACCTGGTACATGGCTGCCTCCCCATGCCCCTCAGGGTCCCCTTTCCAGCTTCCCCCCTGCTCACAACCCTTTCCACTGCATGCCCGCAGCTCTAGGATCTGCCTGTGGAATTAGTCAGGACATAATCTCACTGTTCTCTGACAGTGCCATGTCCACTCCTGTCTCGGCAGGCCTGCTCATGCCGTCCGCCGCTCGGAATGCCCTTCTGCTCTTCCCACACAAATCCTAATCCGACCTCAGGATCCATTCCAAACACAATTGCCTCGCTCCGGCTTTGCCCACCAACGCACTGAGCTCTCTCCTTTCTGGCTTACCCCAGGGCTCAGCACTGGCTCTGAAGAGTGTGCCTTTTGACGATCAGCTGAATTGTACTGTTTTATAAGAATAAATCCTTTGAGGGAGTATCTAATACAGGTTGCCCTCAACTATAAGTAGCAGAAAACATCAAATCAACTGGCTGAAACAGTGAAGACAGGAAGTATGGAGGTCGACCTGCTCAGTGTTGAGTGGCTCTGGTTCCACCCCTCTGAGGGCTCAACAGCTTTACTTTCCTCATGGTGACAGGATGGCTGCCTCATATCCAAGAATCCAGTGGAAGGAGCTGTCCTCTTTCTGGGCTTCTAAGAGAAGACATTTTTCCCAGAATCGCCACAGCAGACTTCTCCTCATACCTCACCGGCCACAACTCTGTCACTCACTCATGTCTACACTATGGGCCTCCATGACTGGCTTAGACTGGTCAGCTTTTACTCAAGCCAAAAGCAGGGTCACTTTTCCTTGAGCAGTACCAGGAGAGAGATACAACCTTCAAACCAAATCAGGGCTCTGCCATCTAGAAAAGAACAGCTGTTGTGGAGGCAACCAAGTGTCTGCCATAGGCTGGGACCAACGTCACACATTTGTGTTTCCCGAACTTGCCACCCCATCCTGTGCTGGCACATAAGATGCTCAACAACAAGCCGTGGAATTGAGCTGAACTAGAAATTATCCTGTGGGTGTGAGAAAATAGTGAGCATTATAATAGAGTGGCACAATTGGACATTTGTGCAGAGAAACTGGAAAGAAGGCCAATAAATCCAAACAGATGCAAAAAAAAAGTACTCAGCAAAGGAGGTTTGGGAAGCTCTGGTCCCAGCCCTCGGCTGGGCCCAACTCCCAGTTCCACAGATAGGGAGTAGGCCTCGGGCCAGAGCCCTGGGCTTCTCCCAGCAGGGCCCAGCTGGGCCTTCTCCTCAGTTCAACCCTTGCCTCCAATGGGCCAGTGATCTACAAGATCAGCCCGCACCCTGGCAGGCACAAAGGAGGCTCACAATGAAGGCTGTCAGTGCCTAGCAAGCAACTGAGCACTTCGTGGGCACCCACCAATCTGGTGACTATAAGAACACGTGAGGTCTGCACTGTAAAAGCAAGGGCTGCCTTCCCTCTGGACTAAAGAGACGGCCCCTTTGTTTGCTCCAACGGGTCTCTCGTCCCTCATTCCTCTTGGGCCACCCCACTCAGATCTTTGTCTTCATCTCAGCTTTCCAGCACCCTCTCCCAGAGTCTCTGGGCAACAGACGGCACTCCAGGCCCCAAATACACATGCCTCCCCCTGAGGCTGGGAAATGTGCCAAGAACTACACAGAAAATATACAGACCACAGGGCTTCGAAGTCCCACTGACGCACCATCTCTACCTCACATCACAGGTCCGCGAGTTTTGGCTCTTCGGAATTTGACAGCTCCTCCTCAAGTACTGTAGTGGGCATTTCCTTGGCTGAAGAGAACTGTGTTAATGCAGCATACCCTAAAAGCTCACAGATTATAATACGTATTCAGTATTCGATATGGATTGACAGAACAACTCTTACATCGACCCCTATGGCACTGTTGATATTCGACCGTCGCTGACCTACAAATGTGGCAATGTCATACAACTCAATCCAGCATCTCCTCCGTGCCAGGCAACAGGCTAAGGAGGGGCTTGGGCCACCATGGCCAACAACACTGACAGAATTCCTGTCCTCATGGAGCTTACAGTCTAATGCATTAGATCATGCATTAAAAAGTAATATACCGTCTAGATTTTTGCCCTTGTAATTAATTATATGTGTATTTATTTGTGTACTGCTTGACTTCTTTGCTAGCCTATAAGCTACACAAGGATGATGATTGTTGTCTTTTTTTTTTTTTTTAAAGATTTTATTTATTTATTTGAGAGAGAGAGAATGAGAGACAGAGAGCATGAGAAGGAGGAAGGTCAGAGGGAGAAGCAGACTCCCTGCCGAGCAGGGAGCCCGATGCGGGACCCGATCCAGGGACTCCAGGATCATGACCCGAGCTGAAGGCAGTCGCCCAACCAACTGAGCCACCCAGGCGCCCCGATTGTTGTCTTTTCTAACACGCTGCCAAGCACATGGCAGAACATATTAGATATCTGCTAAACTTATTAATTCATGTTAAAATAGGTAAGTGCAGGTGCTGTGGCAGCATTGGGCGGGGGGTAAGATCAGGGACTTGACTAGCTTGGGAGTTCTGATATTGCTAATAGGGCTGAATTAGGTCTTTGTGAAACAGGTCTTTATATCACATAGAATCTACTGGCAGTGTACATACACAGGGCTTCATAGGGACTACTTAAAATACTTAAGAGAACAAACTGTTTTCACGCACAATCCAGTTTTTCAGAAACTCCACTTACATAAACAATTGGTGCGCTAATTGCAAATCATTCTTATTTCTCTCCTAAAGCAGGATCCCCTAAGGATCTTTATTAGGCTCTCTATTAGCCTCATTTGAGTTACAGTATTTACTTAAAAGTAGTAACAGTGAAGTTCTTGAAAAATATTTGGTAATTCAAACATTTCACTAATTCAAACCAATCCTCCTCATTAGTCTACGTTTTTAGGGATTCTACCATCACATGAAGAGACAGTACCGAAGTCTGCACCTGCAAGAATATTCGCCAAACTCCTTTGCAGGAGGACACTTCTGATGGCAAGAACCTGAGCTAATCTCCGAAAGGGGTTGAAAACAGCAAATCAAGAAAGGACAATTTGAAGAGTGACTGTAATCCAATTTAGTCTAATAAATGACGCACACATGAAGTCACATTCCAATTCTAAGCAAAGCACATGGAAATTTTAGAAGCTCCACCTCTGATCTTTTGATTGATCTGCTATAACAGAATGACGAATGTCAGTGAACAGCACTGACCAACGGAACTCTTATCTATTTTGCAGCCTCTCTGTGAGAGCCAGGCCCAGACGCACTGCACGGACATCAATGAGCTTGGACGGCATCTTCAAGCATGTTTGGCCTCTTGTCCTCTGCACCAGCTCTGAGATTTACCAACACACTGGTCACATTCATGGAGCATCTCTAACTCTCTTGACATGGCAAATGATCAGCAGGCCCTGTCCCCACGCCAAAAGCAAACAAAAATCTGTCGCCAGCAAGGAGGACGCCCGGTCTCTCCGAAGGATGCCAAAGTCCCCCATCTTGTCTCCTTTGCAGAACCTCGCAAATCTCTCGGATGCAGGCAGGATGATCAGGAGTTGGAGGAGATTATGCTCTGAATGTCTTAAGAGATTAGTTACTTAAAATCCTCCACATGACTTCAGTCATCCCCGTTACAGATGACAGAGTAAAAGCCTACTTGATTAAAGCTGAATGCCTATACATTCACAAAAGGGAAAATATGCAGAAGAAAACAAGAGTCAGATTACTGATGGGCACAGCACCAGCTCTAGGACATCGGGGGCTGCTGAATAAATTATGACAAGGAGGTACATGCAGTAATCACAGATTCACCATAAATACTGCAGCCGTCAAGGCTCTCATATTTACTTACTTTCTCCCAAAGCATAGATTGAATCTGGCCTTGTCCTCAAATGAGGCCTGGCTCTCCCCAAATTCCAAATATGGGAAATTACAGCTCTTCTGTGGCGGTGGGGCGTGAAAGTGGAAAGGCAAGTGTTTGTATTACATCATGTTTTCATTTTAAAACAAAGACCTCATACACCAGAGTCCCTTTCTCTTCTGTGAGGGGCATTCTCCAGTCCCTCCACTCTCCCCCAACCCAACCCAGGCCTATGGCAGCCCTTTCCTCACCTCCGGAATACTTCCCCTTTAAGAGAAGAGGATTACACATGAGATCCCTAAGGATTCTCTTCAAATACATTCAAGCCTAGAGGCACATGAGTTCTCAATCTACTTCCTCCCTTCCGGAAGTCCACCGGCGGCGGGGAGCTGCTCAGAAGAGCTGGATTCATACGTGTGAGAAAGGAGTTACAGACGCTGTTCCTCCAGCCAGAAAGGGGCCGGGACAGCCAGCTGGGGGCCACAGCCCCTTCTGACAGAGGGACGGAGAAAGGGCTGGGCAGGGCACTCAGATGCGATCTTGCTTGTTGGTAATGAAAGACTAGAAGACAGATGACAAAACTGTCCAGCATGCTTCCTTGGGTACTAAAATATCAGAAGACCTTAAGAAACTGTTCAGCAAATCATCTCTAACCAGGTCCTAAAGGGTGGTCTAGATTCAGGATGAGCCTAGAATGACTCTCCCTACCAGTCTCTGATAAACTAAGAGACGTGTCCATCTGGGAAGCAGAATCCCCAACAGACCAGCCAACTCCCAACCAACACAAAACCACCACAGAACAAAGCCGATGAGGAACACCAGAAAGGCCTCTGAGACGTGCTGCTTGCAGGGAGAAGGAGGCTCCATCCAGATGCTCTGGGGAGCAGCAACTACCAGCTGAAGTGACTCCCACGGGGCGCAGCTTCCAACCTGCCTGGAATCTGAGACCTGGGGGACTGGTGGAGAAAGGGGAAGCACCGATCAGATGAGTGCTTAGGGGTAGCAGCCCTGGGTCAGGGGACAGCACTTGGCAAGGTGTGGGCCTGGAAGAGCCTGGACCCCACTGAGCGGACGCAACAGCTTCTGGAACCCAGGCCCAACACTGGAGGGGGCCCTGAGCTGTCCCCACAGGCTCCCCTCCCAAGGCTCCCTGAGGGGAGCCACTCTGTAGGGAAGTAGGGATGTAGAATATAAGGTAGGAGACATGTCAACCTTAGGACCACCACGGCCCCCACATAAAGGGTCCTGAGGAGAAAGCCTGGTGTGGATGCCGCCTCTGATCTGATGGGAAGTATGTGACTGCTCTATTTCTCTTTTGTTCTGGCTTCCGAGAAATTCAGAGCCAAGGACAAAATTCCCAATTCCCAGAGACAGACAATATCCGCAGCAGTTAATAAGGACATTTCACATATCCAGGACTTGGGAAATTTGGGTATTTTCAAAAGAAAGAATTTGCACTCGCCGGGCCACCCACCCCAATCTCCCCCGATCAGTGGTATTCATCATGTCTTTCTCCTTCAAAGGCCCTTCGTCAGGGCTGAGGGGGTATGTGTAATTCACAGCTGCTAAAGAAGAGTTGAGAACAAACCAGGAGGAAAAGATGTTAAGTAACAATAAGAGAAAAGATACACCTCAGGGACAGAAAAGAGCTCCCCCATGTCAGAGTGTTTTTAATTAATCTTTCTATTTATTAAGATTAAAAATACAGATCCGGGGACTTCTTAAAATGTTTCTCACGATTTTACCTTTCAGTTCTTGGTTATGTGAGGTAACCGAACGAGGAGCGGCTTGGAGTCAGCACTCGAATATTTGCTGAATGAACAGACGGTAAGTCTTCTTAGGAAAGTATTGTAAGTAGTTTCTAGCAGAACAGTGGTCTTGGGATGGGGAGGAGCAGGTCAAACACTGATGTTGAAGAAGGGTCGACTATGTTAAGTGAATCCAACCGCCATCCCTTCAACATGGTAACATTTTTAAAAATCAGGTCTAAAGGTGACCGATCCAAGAAACCTGCATTTGCTCCCAGGGATTTAAAGAAAGTCATACCAGTGGGCGCCTGGGTGGCTCAGTCGGTTGAGCGACTGCCTTCGGCTCAGGTCATGATCCCAGGGTCCTGGGATCGAGCCCCACATCAGGCTCCCTGCTCCGTGGGAAGCCTGCTTCTCCCTCTCCCACTCCCCCTGCTTGTGTTCCCTCTCTCGCTGTGTCTCTCTCTGTCAAATAAATAAATAAAATCTTTAAAAAAAGAGAAAAAAAAAAGTCATACCAGTGAACCTGAGAGATAACCCAACACACTCTGAAATGATAATCTTTTTTACACAAATAGCTGCTTCTGCAGGGCTAGAGGAAAAAAAGGGCTCTTTTGGGTTAGGGTCTTAAATGTCTGGTAGCCGGCAACCTCAGCGGTTACTCTAGTCCAGTTCATTCTAAATGGAAGAATCAGGGGCGCCTGGGTGGCTCAGATGGTTAAGCGTCTGCCTTCGGCTCAGGTCATGATCCCAGCGTCCTGGGATCGAGCCCCGCATCGGGCTTCCTGCTCAGCGGGGAGCCTGCTTCTCCCTCTCCCTCTGCCTCTCTCCCTGCTCATGCTCTCTCCCTCTCTCTCTCTCTCTGTATCTCTGTGTCTCAAATGAATAAATAAAAAAATCTTTAAAAAAAAATAAATGGAAGAATCATTTGGGAATTGAAAATGCAAGCAAACTTCTCTTTTTTCCCCCAGTCTATGAACAAATACGAAACTTGACTGAATTAGACCCCAAACCCAATATTTATGGTTATCCTCTTAACAAGTTTTAAATAGGCTTCATTTGAATTCAACATAATTTCAAAATTATAACTAAAACAGTCAACAAAATATGTGTGTACCTAATTTGTTAAGTTTATGTGTTTGGGGAGAAAATACTCAGAATAAACAAGTCAGTTATTTTCATTAAGTACATTAAAATTTAAGGCTAGTGTTTTTATTATGACTCTTGCTCTTGATATGGCAAGACAAAATTATTCCATGATATAGCTATTGAATGAGGCTCACTACTCCCCAATGATTTCACAAATTAGTTTCGACTAGGTATAAAATAACCAAATCAGTTCGGATATGACCATAAAATTAAGCCTGAAAAAACAGTGAGGTAAATTACCCCCTTTAAAATCAAGTTGTTGAACAATATGTTCTGTATGATTCCATTTATGTCAGAAAAAAAAATCTATATTGGTGTGAATATATGCATAAAAATTAGAGAAAAAGATCTGGAAGAATATATATCAAACTGTAAAGAATATGTATCAGACTAATAAGGGGCATGGGGCAGAGAGGGAAGCTTTCACATTTTACTCTCCATCTGCACTATCTGGATTTTTTACAACACAACTATATTCCCCTGTTACCTCTGTCAATGACTTAAAATCCAAAAAAACAAAGCAAACAAATATAAGCTACCATCTGAAATTGAAACCAATCTCCCATGATCTTACTTTTATACAACACTTTACTGCGAAGCACTTTGTTGCTTTAAACTATGAGTTAATTCCAATCAAGTCTTCAGTGAAATTTAAGATTGGTGGGATTGATAACATCTAAGAGGTTGTGAAACTTCTCTGGAAGTCTCGAAAAAAAAAAAAAACAAAGGAGGAGGAGGTTGTCCCTGGACAGGGCAGGTGTGGTCTGACCTGCCACACTGGCTGGTTACTCAGGTCCAGGCTCCTATCGCTCTTCCTACTGAAAGTCCTTCCTAGCAAAGTCAATCAAGGTCACCGACGCAATCAACGAATGGGCACACACCAGCTAGGTTATCCAAGTGCCCTGAGGCTCTTAAAGTAACACATGGGGTAGGAAAGCTGGCCGCCTCAGACATTTCAAAACACGGAACAACGACACCACTTCCCCTACACTGCAGATCCAGGGCTAAGGTACCTAACCCGTAAAGCCGTGCATGTCCTTTGGGTCATGGGCAATGCAGAGTGCCAGATTAATTTTGCTTTAGAGCCGAACTAGATCACTAGAGCAAGAGCGAGCAATCATACTGGTTACCACGTAGTAAAAACAGATTAATTACTACTTAATGCTGAGAGACAGAAGATTTCAAATGGATGGGGCTCCTGAGGGAAGGTAAGTTAATAAAAGGGGTCCATGAGAAGGAGGTCAACAGCCTGCCTCATGACATGTCTCTTGTCACCAGCACGCCACAGGCCGGGACCCAGTGCCCTGAGGGCAAAGAGGGTATTCTCAGAAGTCACCCAGAGAAAGGAGGCACGGACTGCACTCGAGAATGGGAAAACAAAAACACTATTAAATACACAAAAATAAGGCCAACTGGAGGCAATCCTGAACATGCTCCCACACATCAAAGAATCAGGTTTGGGGAAAGAACACACAACTGGTATCAGATTCTCCAGCCCCTCCCCCCCCATTTTAATAAAGGGAAGGCCTAGGGACCTGAAAGTCAAGGGGAAGAGGCCACCCATTTCTTTGAGTTCACAATTTTGTTTGAATGTCTTTGCCCTGACGATGTTTTGATGCACGAAAGCTCTTTCCTTGCTACAGAAACAGGTCCCCTTCACTTCCACCCTAGACCCCCCACCTCCAGGAATGCCTCCTACCCTCCCTGGCCACTTCTCCAGGGGTCCTCCAGGACACCCGCTTACAGCTCTCTGGCATCTTCCTTCTGTCTCGGGCCCAAATACCCAGACCTCATGCCAACTGACTGCTCCTTCAGGCCCCGGCCACTGACCCTCAGGCTTTTCCACTCCTTGAGGAGCCTTCTCAAAGCAGCCCCAAGGTGCCCAGGGTGGCCTCCAGCCCCACAGTTCCGCCAGGACCTCACTCTCCTATTAGTTAAGAAATGCCTACCATTGCAGCTCTATCAGAAAGCCTTTCCAGACTGACCACTCACAAGCTACTCCAGCCTCATCCTTCTGCACAGAGTTCCCTCCCTACTCCTGCTGAGCTGAAAACAAGAACAAACTTGCCCAGTCCCTCCTTCCCCCAAAGACGCCTGTCCTCCGGAGAGCACATAATACCACTGTCCACCTGTCCGTGTGCAAAGTGATTTACCGTTTGCTTTACTGCTGGCCTTAGAGGATCATCGCCTAGAAGACAGGGACATTCAGCAAAGCCTGGGTCACTTGGATGACGGGGAACAGGGTACTCAGGTGAATTTAATTAAAGTGGTAATAGAGGATTAGACAGAAACTTTGCTTCAACTCTCGTTATTACAAAGCCTGTTATAAAGGTTTTTAAAATATATCTGACCACTTTCCAGCCTGAGTAGAGTTAATATAATTTAATCTTTGATTTAGGATCTTGCAGTGCCCTGAGGCTCATCATTCTCTTCTGCTACTATAATTATAGATGCGGAAGATGCAGAGACTGGACGGATGGTGGCCTGGAAGCTAATTTCTAGAATAAATCCTTGCTACCACATCTCGTGATTTTCGCCTTTCGGAAAGTGGAGTTCAAAAATAAAAACAAAATCCCACTTAATTGAAGGTTCCAGTTAAGGGAGGTTCATTGCCATGGTCTTTGTTAAGTGCCCACCACTGTGGCCCACAATTAGTCACTTAATAAAGCGTTCTTGATGAGGGAATTTGGCAACATGTGATTTTCTACAAATGCAAGCTTGATTTTGACGCAACCACTCATTTCTTTGAAAATCAGGGGGCATTCATGCACAGGTGTCCTAAATTTCCCTAAATTAAAAACCAACCCTTTACAAGGAGTTAGCTGTGCTCACTTTCAAGCAGCAAAGAAACAGGTGTCCAATCATGGCAAATGAAGAGCTCCCGAAGGAACCTAAAAATATTAATCAAGGAGCCATAATGGAGGATGCACGAGGCTAGGGACCATGGGAGGCCAGCAACGGAGCCACTTCATTCAGTTTCCAGGCCAGGGCTCAGCGGAAGTGGTCTGCCTGGGCTCTTGTGGACCCGGTCTAAGCCCAAATCCCAAACTCATTACAGTCTAAGCTGGTTCTTTGTGTCCTCATCATCCCAGGTGAACTGGGCCCTAAAACCACTGATGGTCATTTCTCCAGACGCTACAGGGCCACTCTCCCACCATTATGACTGCTGTCTCCTCTGCACTATCAGGATTCTACTGGGAATAGAATGCCTCCCCACACGGAAACCCTGCCCATTTCTGAAAGCTAATGAAGTCCTCTCACACAGTGTCTTCCCAGCAACCACCGCCTACTCTGAACTTTACTTTGCACTTCACAGGGGTCCCTGAACAGAATTCAGGAGCTATGGGAACTTGAATGGGGAAAAAAAAAAAAATTACACCTTTATTTTCAACTAACCTCTCTGTGAATGCGGACTGTTTCATTATGAATGCAGGCAGCCATCATGATGATGTCTCCAGGACCTGTGACTCTGTCACAACAGAAATCACACACGCTTTCATATCACATCACAGTTGACACAGATATCTCAACATACCGTTTTCGTGCCTCACTATGCCGTAATTACAATAATGGTTAGACCTGCTGCTAGAGCTTGTTATTTAATGCGTTACTAAAGAGGCATATTGCTATAATCATAAATTTGTTTAATATTTTGATGACTATATTTCAATATAATTGATTTCCTTTGTTAGTCGATGGATTTTTATTTGCGCATTTCAAAATGTTCTCCAAAGAAAGGGTCCACAAGCTTCACCAGACTGCCCAAAGGATCCAGGGCCCAAAATAGGTTTAAGAACCCCTGTTTGGTGACATAAAGGGACAAGCTCTAGAGTCCAACTTGGATTCAAATCCAGGCTCTGCCAATCTCTAGTGCTTGCCCTTTGAGCAAAATGATTCAAACTCCCTGAGCCTTGAGTTTCCTTGTCTTGTTCGAGGGAGCCAATATAGAAACCACTTAGTCGTCAAAAAATTAACCGAACACCTACTTACTTTGTGCCAGGCGTGAGGCTGAGCTCTGGGGCTAAGCAGTGAACACGACACAGAGGGTCCTTCATACGGAAGGGCTTTGCTCTGCAAAGGGTCTAGCAGTCACTGGCACATAAGCATTCTGAAAATACTACGGCCACTGTTGCTAAGACCCCAACACTGCCTGTATAATTGTATGCGGATTTATGTTGCTCCCCATTGTGACAATGGCTGGCTCATCTGGCTCGTGCCCTCCCTTATCGGGGAGGGGCTGGGCCGCACACTCGCATAGGGGCTGCTGGCGAGATGGAAGAACACAGGATTTGAACCAAATGACCTTGGCTTCAAAACCCTGTGCTGCTACTTACTAGCTCTGGCACTCGGCCAGCAACCCGTTGCTGTCCCTCCAAAATCTGTTCTCTCCTCCGAACCCTCAGTTTTTAGCGGGACACTCAGAATTAAGGATGCTATTTCTCAGCCTGCCTTGCGGCCAAGTATGGTCATGCACTCAAGCTGTAGCCAACGGGAATATAAGCAGAAGAGATGTGTGCAACCTTCAGGAAATGTCCTTAAATTGCGAGGTCTTGCCCTTCGCCAATCCTTTACCTCCTTCGTGATGGCTGGGGCTAGCATAGCCATCTTGGACCATGCCATGACCTTGGGAATGGAGGCAGGCACGTGGGGCAAGACAGAAGCGGCCTGGATCCCTACCACTGTGGAGCACTATATCCAGCAGGTACAGTAGTCTACCTGAGGCAAGTTCCTTAAACTCCCGGGACCTCGATATCTCCATCTACAGAAAGGTGATGACGGGAGTCCTCTATCCAGTGAGTATATCTGGAGGACTTAATGAGACAGGGCTCGCTTCACAGCAAAAGCCAGAGCTAGAAGAGGTGGTATCGTTACTGTTCTTCTCTTACTACAATGCAAAATGCAAGGGACTGGGGCGTCCTAACACAGCCCTGGGTGCCCAGTGGTGGCTCAATAATTCACACAGGTGGAGGGCATCCTAGAAGTCTAGTCCTCCTGACAAGAATTCCCTTCTCCGGCACCCCGGTCAAATGGTCCCCAGGAAAGGGAAAGTGTACCACCTCTGCGACAACTGGTGGGGACGGTGTTTGTTCACCCATAAATCACGATCTTCAGAACTCTTCCCCCCGACTGCCCCAAGCAGCTTCATTTCTGTCTTCTGCCTTTGAGCATGAGTCCGGCCTCTGAGCTCACTCTCATCAGAACATCGAAGTTCCCTTCAGTCTCTTTCGGAAGAACCCTCTGGCCTCCTCCCTGAGAGGTAACTGATCACTGCCTCAGTCCCATCCTGTTCAAGCAAGAGGCTTCTCAAACTCTACACGTGAAATTCTCTGCCGCTGGGGGGCACACAAATGCTCACGAGCCGGCTACAGGTTCTAAGCAGCGCTGATCCAGAGATGTCCCAGTCTCCTACATCTTCCCTGGCTAACACTTTTAAAGCTATTTCGTCTTGTTTGCAACATCAGCACTGGCCTAGGAGGCACACGGCTATATGCAAAACTGAAATGTGCTCTACGGGCCTGAAGTTTATATTCCTCTTTCCCCGACTGTCCCCTTCCTGTTCTTGCAGACACAAATCCTATGCTGTCTCTCCCACATTGCTGTCATCTTTCCACGTCACTGTCACCCATGCAGGCTGCTGCCAGGCACAGTCCCGGCCGCCTCTCCCTCTCTCCTCATTCCCTCCTTTTTCACACACACGCCACATTCATGCCACGGTCACACCAGCCTGGCTCTCGCTCTCTCAATCTTCTGCCCCTCTGGCTCCACCCATTCTCAGCAGTGGAGACTTCACTAACCCTCGTGGCTCAACCGGGCCCGGGCTTCAGATGGCTCTGGAATTGGAACAAGGGTGGCCGTGGCCGCCCAGGGCTCCCAAGTCGGGTGGGGCACCCGGCGCTGCAAGAGGAAGAGACAAGACACAGTGGTCACTGTGGCTTCGGGTAGGACAAAGACAAGGGCAGGAGTCAGCACCCAACAGGCAGAAAAGGAGGAACCTGATCCAAATCCCAGACGCTGCTGGCAAAGGAAGGGAGCAGAAAGCACAGGTCCAGCGATGTGGAGGGTGTTGCTGGCATGTGGGAGATCTACCCTGGATACACCCTCGTGTACTGTAGCGTTTTCTGACTCAAATTTGCCATTTCTGGAGGCTGGCAGCACCTGCATCAGCACCACTTTGCAGAGTACTTTGCCTCATCCTACTTTATACAAACAAAATTTGATTCTAGGTGTGTGACCCACATGAGCATAAAACCTTGGGATTCTTTGCTCTTTGAAATTCACATTACACAGTAATTTACAGTACACAGCAAGAATGCTGACGCATGAATCAGCCCACACCAGACTTCAAGCAGGAAATAAGACCCCCAACCTGGGTTTTGTTCCCTCCCCCGACAACCCCAGCTCTCCAAGGTTACCAGCAGAGTCGCAAGAGCCCCTCCCTGCCCTGCTGACAGTCATCAGGTGATGGGAGCAGATGAGACTTTGGGGGGGGGGGGGCGGCAAAAAAACAGGCACACCGCACTTCTAAACCTTCCCACCCTCACCCACGTCTGGCGGGCTGCCAGTACTCCCCTGCACCGCCACCTTGATGCTCCTTTCCTCCCCAGTACCTGTTTATGAGGGGGGCTGGGAGTGGAGGGAGGAGAACAGAGTCAGGGCCCAAGCTCCATTCCAGAGTGGCCCAGAGGGTGAACAGCAGGGGGACCTGCAGGAGGCCTCCCATTTCTAGAGCAGCCAGAAGAAACAAAAGGCACAAATGTCCCCATTTCCTTGTTTTGCCATCGGTGGCTCCTTCTCCTGCCCTGGGCCCCACCCTTCCACCCAGCCCTCTAGCGGGCCTTAGCCATCCCACCCTCCTCTGACTCCCCAGGGCCTTCCTTGTTTGTCCTCTTGAATCCACATGAATCACTAATTACTGATTTAAACCCAGACACTAAGTGAATGACAAATCCAGTATGAACAAATATCAACGGGATATTCAGGACTGGCACACAGAGAGCTATCCGCCTCCTTAACTCTGCCTGAACAGACGGGAGACACGGGGACACTGTATCCTCACCCACACGCGGGCACAACACTGACTAACCTGCCCCAGGACCCGGCGTCTGCATGTGTGCTGGGGCGGGGAGGGCTGGCACTAATGAACTCACACACTGGTTCTTTCACTTGGAATTACCTGCGAGAGCAGAAAGACTGATGCCTGGGTCACCCTCGCAGAGAATCTGGTTTAATTGGTCTGGCTGGGGTTGCTGCCTGGAGATCGGGACTTTTTAGAAGCTTCCCCCAGTGATTCCAACATGCACCCAAGTTTGAGAACCACCGACTGGACACATTTACTATGTGTTCCAGACATTTTTCAAAGCAGTCAAGATATTTAGGACACCTTTTATAGCCTTTCACTGTCAAGACGGCTCTTGGAGGTATCATCCCTTTTTTGCTGAGGTTCATATGGCGATCATGAGGCTGAGATTCGAATCAGGCTCTCGAACTCCAAAACCCGTTCTTTCCACCCAACTGTGAACTCCTACAAGGGTACAGACAATGCATGAGAGCAATCTCTCTAAAGAGAAGCAGGTCATGAATAAACTCCGTAAATGCAAAATATCTAGACTCGGAAATGCAGACACCATAGGCAACTGTGATGACCTCTTCACGCAGGAAGAAACCACGACGGAACCATACAGAGAGGTCAGAGGGCGTGCTCCTGTGCAAGGTCTGAGGAGATGGACAGAGAGGATGCATCAGATCCTGGCTAGGAAGTTTATCCTAGACCCAAGATGTGTCCTCAGATACTACACATAAGACGGTGCTCAATGGCATAGAAAGTATGGGCAAAAGGGGGGGGGGGCTCTGCAATGGGGAGAGAATTCCTAGGACAGGTGTCAAGGGTTTACCTCTTGGGACAATAGCTCTTCATCCTGCTCTAAGCATTCTGGCCTTCTGTAGGGGCACCAAAACCAATCCGAACACATCCCCTCGCAAGCAGCTTCCCCTCCTCCAATCCCTCTTCCTCCAGAACTATGCTGAGTTTCCTTGGTGAGGGGTCATAAGACGGGTATCCTCAAACATTTTTAGTCTCCAGACCACTTAGGTAGGTCCCTTCACCACCCTATTCCACTCATGCCTACTTCCTCCCCTGCCCAAAAACAAAACAAAACAAAAAATGACCATCATTACCACTAAACCAACTTTCCCCACAGTAAGAATAACGTTGCCACTTTGAGTTAGGAACTAAGGTGGACCAACACAGAGGCGAAGACACTGAAGTTTATAAGCCACATGGAGCCCCTAAACCACCGACATGCAGATGGGAGGATCTCACCACGAGGCAAGGCCGGGGGCAGACACTTCAAGGACAGCAGATGCTCCTTCTTAAAGACACCAAACAATAGCTCACCGTTCCTCCTGGGTCAGAAATGGGCCTCTTGTACCCTATTCCAACCTGTGATACACATTGGCGGTGTCCTGGTGTCCCCCAAAGCCAAGTGTTGATGGGAAAGAACCACAGGGAATTACAGGAACCAACAGCAGGTTAAACTTGCCCATCGATCGCACTGTTAAGCAGATCCACTTACCCAGCACAGCCAGACAACTCAGCACTGGGAAAAAGCACTTCATGTCGGCAGCAGAGAAGAGACACAACACAGGACGCTCCCTCTTCTCTTGCACTTAATCTCTCATTTCTGGCAATCCACTTATAGCTCCAGAGGACAGTTTTGGAAACAGAACTTAACTCAAAAAATGGTTAAAGAGAAGAGATCAGGAGACTGGGGGGGGGGGGGGCGCGCAGCGAGGGCTGCAGGTGGCTTGTGTTGAACTCCCCTATGCTAAAAGAAGGGTCCAGAACAATTCTGAAGGCCCTCTAGGCTTCTGCCACATCGCGTGCCTTGCGGTTTCCACTGGAATTGTAGATTGCAGTGAATTAATCCTCGAGGAGAAGGGAAAAAAGAGTCTGAGAAAATCCTTTCATCCACTGATTATACAGAAATGTCCTTGGCTTCCCAGTGAAGGTGTCTGTAAGCTCCCTCATTCGGACTCCCCAAAGGGAACAGGGCAGGTTTTGTCAAAACCTCTGACAGCTAAATTGCCCCGGAATGGCACCGACTGTTTGGGTTTCTTCATCAAAAAGTCCGTCTCCATCCATGTCGGTAGGTCACGGAGCTGCCACCTGCCCCACACCTACCCAGAACCACACGAAGCAAGTTGGCGTTCAGCGGCCCCGAAGCGAAGCCGGTCCCACAATGCCAGCAGATTTCTAAAACAAACACAACAGAGATGTATCAAAGGCGAACACCAGCGCCGCAAAACGAGAGGGGCTGAGCGCTGGGCTGCGCTGGCCGCCTGGGTCCCGTTCCCGGACCAGGACAGTCAACCCGTGCGTTCTGACCTTGGGCAAGTCGCTACACTGGCCCCGGCCTCAGTTTCCCTGCCCACAGCAGGGCAATTGCGGGAAGCCCGATTGTTCCTGCAATACTTTGCCCACACGCCTCACTCCAGGGAATTCCCTTCGCCTCCTGCCGAGCCCGGCGCCGCGGGTAGCCCCACCCTCCGCCGGGGCACAGCGGGAGGGGGCTCCGCCGTGGGGCCGCCACTCCCCGTTCCACCTCCGGCCCCCGCCCCAAACGTGGGAGCTCCGCGCGCGCCGCGTCCCAGGTGGCCCCGCTATTGTTTTACCTTCCCGGGTGTTTATTTTTCGCTGATTGCAAAGAAAAGAGACGGTGGGAGAAGCGAGCGGCGGCTGCGCTTTCCGCTGCCGGGGCGCGCTCGCCGCGCGCCAGACCAGCCAGGGGAGGGTCTCGGGCCCGACCCCCGAGCGGAGCCGACCCCGCGCCCGCCGCCGCCCTCCCCGCCCCCTGCCCCGGGTTCCCGGCTGCCCGCGCCGCCGCCCCTCCGCGCGCCGCCCGCGCTCCCACCGGATACTGACCTCGCCCCCGGCCCTCTCCCTCTGTGCGTCTGTCCGGCGGCCGGCGGTCCGGGCGCACGCCTCTGGGGACGCACCGCCTTCTCCTTCTCCCCCCGCAGCCTCACCGGCAGCCGCGCTCCGGCCCCTCCCGAGGCCCCGCCCCTCCAGCTCGGCCCGCTGCACCCGGTGGAGCCGCGCGCCGGGCGAGGGCGGTGGCCTGGGCGAGAGGACCCGCCCCCGGACCCGCCCCTTCCCCCGCCCCCGGAGACGCGCGGCCGGGCCCAGAGGGCTGAGGGGTGGGGGGGCACGCGGGGGCCGCTGTTGTCTCCCGGGCGCACCGGCCGAGGGCAAGAGCCACCCCAGGGCCTGGGCACAGGGGGCGTGTGGCTGGGCAGCCCTGAAAGTTAAGTAGGGCGTTGTACGCAGGCTGCCGGGCCGTGGGCAAGAAGCACAAGGCCCTTCCCAAAGCCCAGCAAAGGACCCACGAGCCTTGAAGAGGGCGGCAAGGGAGCGTGTCCTCTCTCCGGAAAACAAAAACAAAGCCCTTAGCAGGAGATTTGAATCTGTTCGTGTAGTGGAACCCCATATTGTGCTTCATTCTAGAGCAGAACTTCCTAGAAGTTGTGGCCAAATTGGACTCTGGACACAGCCTGGGTTCTAACCCTGGTTCTTCCACGTTCTTGCTGCCGACCTTGGTGGAGTTATTTCACCTCTCTGTACCTTAGTTTCCCCATCTGTTGTATGGGGAAATAGCCCGCCCCTACTAAAGAGGGTTATGGGAGATGTCCATGGCACACTTGCAAAGCACTTAGAGTGGAGCCTGCCCCATCTTAAGCACTCCATAAATGTAAGATAGAATTGTTTTTTGAGGAGCAGCCCTACTCAAACAAGTGCATTTTCATACCTTAAATACTTAATGAATACACATGCCTTCTGGGTAGGAACGGTCAAAAGGTAACCAAGGTAGACTAAGACAGTCCTGCCCTCCTGGAGTTTGCAGTCTAGTCAGGAGACTATAAAACAGGTACTGCAAGAAAAGAACAAAGTGTTGAGGAAGCAGGTGCTAGGACCTGGACCCTGTGTTTCGAGGTTGGGACATGAGGAGGAGGGATTTGGTCAGATCAGGTCAGGTGTCAGGAAGACTTCTTAGAGGAAATGAAAACTAGGTAGAATCCAAAAGAGCAGAAGGAGGCTCCAGAGGAAGGAGAGGAGGGAGGCAAGGAGTAACTGAGTCCAGACCCTGAATCAGTATCCTCCAAGACCTAGAGGGACGAGAGAGTAATCAGAGGACCAGAAATCTCTGTTGGGCACAAATTAGGCTGTAGGAAAGTAACAAGAAAGAGCAGAGAAGAAATCTGGTGTCAGAACCTAGAGGGCTTTGTATGGTGTGTTAAGGGGTTTGGACTTTAGGGACCCCCTGGTTGGCTCAGTCGGTTGGGCGCCTGCCTTCGGCTAAGGTCATGATCCCAGGGTCCTGGGATCGAGTCCTGCATGGGACTCCTTGCTCAGCAGGGAGCCTGCTTCTCCCTCTGCCTGCTGTTCTCCCTGCTTGTGCTCTCTCTTTCTAACAAATAAAATCTCTCCCAAAAAGGGGGGGGATGGACTTTAGTCCAGGGCCATAGTGAAGCCCCTGAAGATTCCAAGCAAGGCAGTACTGCTCTCAGATGTACATTTTAGAAAGACCACTCTGGCCTAGATGTGGAAAATGGGTGGGAGGGGAGTTCCACAGGAGGTTAGTGGGTGTTGCTGTAAATCTAGACAAGAGATCCGGTGACCAGGACCACAGAAGTAGCAACAGGGAGGGAGAGAAATGAGCAGGTCCCCTGGACGTCAGGAGGTAGACTCCGTGGAATGCCAGGTTGAAGGTGAGGAATGGGGCAGAAAAACCAGCTCCACCTCAAAAACTGAGATCAAGAAACATAGGATGAGACTGGATGTATTGAGTTGGAGATGCCCAAGAGCCATAGAGGTAAAGATGTTCAAAAAACAATTGGGGGGCGAGGTGTGGAGTTCAGAACTCAGAAAGGGATTGTGGGTTTGTAAGATGTTTTTCACTCTAATGGACGGTATGGTGATGAAAGGATTTCGGGAAGGAGTATACTGATAATTAACTTTAAAAAAAAAAAAGTTAGTTACCCACTCCCCCAGTGGGCAAGGCAATGAAGAACATGCTATGGGGGATAAAAAAAAGTTACTAAGGGGTCTTACTTGCCCTCGCCCCTCTTCCTTGCCTATAAATTCCTTGCAGGCAGGACCTGTACTTTAATTAACCCTTATCCCAAACGTCTCTTGGCATTGCAGTCTGCATATTGCACTATAAATACCTCAACTGAATTGAATTGAATTAAATATTTATCACTATACCAAGTGTTATATGGAAAATCTCTTCTTGTGTGTTAAATATTACCTCTTTTCCCCAAGACAACCCTGACTCTGGCATCTCTCACTTCTTATCTGCTAGACTCCTTCATTTATTCGTTAAGCATGTACTATGTGCTAAGAAGTCTCTGCTCTCGCTCGTGGCACTTATTCTGGTGGAAAACGCCAATAATGAAACGAATAAATATAGAACATAACATGACATGTGTTCTTAGGAAAAGTGGGAGAAGGAAATCGTGTGCATGTGTGTGGGGTGGGGAGGAGTATTCTGTTCTAGGTGGGTGACCAGGGAAGACGACACCTGATTAGAAGGAATGAGTGAGCCTTGGAGATTTCTGGAAGTAGAGCGTTCCAAGCTTAGGGAACAGCAGGTGCAAAGTCCCTTAACATGCTCAGAAACTATAAGGTGTGTTGGCGTACCTGAAGGGACATGAGAGCAAGGGAGGAGAACTGTGATCAGAGAGGTCACAGAAGCCAAATCCTGTAGGACCTCAGGGGCTAGCAGGCAGTTTGGGTCCCTCTGGCTGCAGAAGGAGGATAGAGCGTCGGGAGGTACCAGTGGAGGAGGGACACTGAAAAGGAGGCTCTTGTAGTTGTGCGGGTGAGAGATGACTGTGGCTAGGACTAGGATGATAATGATACAAGTTGTGAGATATGGGTGGAGTCTAGAAGCATTTTGAAAGTATGTTCAATAGAATGTTCTGGAGAATTGGATAGGGAGAGGGAGAGAAAGAGGAGAGTCAAGGGATCTGCAAGAAGAGCTACCTCAGCCTGTGTCAGAGCTCTCTGACCCCAACAAATTGCCCGACCTCTTATCCAAGACCACACTTCCTAAGAGTTTAGTCCCCAGGCCTCTGCCTGGGCCACTTCCTCCATCCTTGAACCCTGTACTCAATATCCCTTCTCCTTTTAAACTTCTCCACCTACCCCACCTCCTACCACCTAGACCCCTTGCAGCTTTTTGGATGGTCTGTCAACCCTTGACCCCATCACCACCCCATATATGCTATGGCTGGTTCCTAGCATAGCATCTTTCTAATTTTCTCATGGATGGACCATCTAAGATCTTCAAAGGGCTGTGCTAACTGCAGGGCAGGGAGAGTAGAGTGGAGGCATACCTCCTTTTATTGCGATTCACTTTATTGAGTTTCGCAGCTACTGCAGTTTTTTACAAAATGAACATCTGTGGCAACCCTGCTCAGAGCAAGTCTTTTGGTGCCATTTTACCAATAGCCTTTGTTCACTCTGTGTCTCTGTGTCACTCCCATTTTGGTAATTCTCACGATATTTCAAACTTTTTCATTATTATTATATTTGTTATGGTGATCTGTGATCAGTAATTATGACTGGCTAAAACCTCAGATGATGGTTAGAATGTTTTAGCAATAAAGTATTTTTTAATTAAGGTGAGCACTTATTTTCTAGACATCATGCAATTGCATACTTAATAGACTACAATAATACAATAGACTACAACAATACAATAGACTACAATAGACACTGGGAAACCAAAAAATTCATTTGACTCATTTTTTTGGCAATATGCACTTTATTGCAGTGGTCTGGAACCTAACCCTCAATATCTCTGGGGCACACCTGTACAGTGAAAAGAATGTCTCTGCCCTCCAGACATAGAAAGCATTAAATGAAGTGCTGAACAGTGGCATGACGGTGACCCTTTCAGGAGACCATCTACAGACAGCGAGTCTTAAGGGAAGGAGAAGCATCAAAGGAGAGGAGGGGACAGAAGACCCCAGTCACCAAACCCATCTGGTGTCTGAGCTAAACATTAGCAGCTTGCTTCAAAACAACTTACGTTGGAATGTTGAAACCTCTTCCTGGACTGGCCTGGGATCAGGTGGATATTTTGGACATTTTGGAAGACTCCCTAATCTTCTTCCCCCGGGGAGTTAAATTCAGAAGCCTATAAAGCCAGACTGAAGCACAGCTTCAGCAAAGAGTTGTAGTCAGGAACAAAGATCCAGGGTTGCCTAATTTTCTTACTTTTCAAGAAAAGCCGGAGATCCAGATTTTCATTCAATTTTCCCTAATTTTATCCATTGGAAGCTAGTGTTTAAAAATAAACACTGTAGGGCGCCTGGATGGCTCAGTTGGTTAAGCGACTGCCTTCAGCTCAGGTCATGATCCTGGAGTCCCTGGATCGAGTCCCGCATCGGGCTCCCTGCTCGGCGGGGAGTCAGCTTCTCCCTCTGACCCTCCCCCCTCTCATGTGCTCTCTTTCATTCTCTCTCTCTCAAATAAATAAATAAAATCTTTAAAAAAATAAAATAAAATAAACACTGTAGGGGGAACAATACCACAAAATTTGCAGATAAGATATGACCAAGTGGTTCTATCAGTTTGAGGTCTCCAAACCTACTGGAGCTGTAATCAAAAGGCTAATATAAAACCACAAGGGACATAAAGTTACGGTTTTTAAAAATTAGGGGGAAAAGAAGGCATTAGCCAAGTTCTCTTTTGTCAGCCGAAAACAAGTTGAGGGCAAGGCATTTTGTCTAAAGATAGCTTGACACCTTGTGCTCACAAGTACCAGTGTTAATTGCCCTTAATGTACTCAAAATGCCAAGTGGAAAGAGCAAAGCCTCCCCACCCCACAGAACAGCCAAGTCAGAGCTAAACGTGCTACTAAACAATTCGGATAGCAAGCTTTCTTCTTGGTGATTACCCTCCTACACGGGCGAGGATCCCCAGAGCTGAAGACTAGGAATAGCTTACACAGGATACCATCTGTCTTTAAAAAAAAAAAAAAAATAGAGTTGACTCTTACATCTCAAGATCAAGGTGGCAAGGGAGTAGAGGAGACCCCTAAGGCTTCCCCACAAGGTGGGTGCTCAGAATCTGAGGTGGGCCATCTGGCGTCAGCGAAGGATCTGGAGTTGCCCCCTTGGAACTCTGAAGAGTGGTTTATCCCAGGGGGTACATAAGAATCTACTGAGCTAACATTCTTCCTCCTCCACAAAGTCCCAGGGCTGTGCTTGCTGATCCTCCTGTTCTCTGGCTGACCGAGAACAGTGGCTTCTGGAGAAGGAGGTCAGATCTGAGCCCCTGACACTTAACTCTGGTCAAGGTACTACACCTGTCGTCTGGGTTCCTCATTTATAACAGGGGATAACGATAGCACCTGCCTTCATAGGGAGCTTGCAAGGATTAAATGAGCTGAAATACAGGAAGAACTTAACAAGATGCCTGGGACTAGTTCTCGGTACTCACTGGCTATTGTTTGGGCTGATTATGAACTTCTCATAGTATAAGAAGCAAGGAACTAGGAGCCTGAGATTCTAGCTCTCCGTCTGGGCTCTGCTGCTCATGGTGTCTTTTGACCTCTCTGGACCCAAGTTTCTTATTCCGTAAAGTGAGGTTGGTGAGAGTAGTCAGAAGGTCCCAAAGTGGCTGTGCAGGAATTACTCCAGAAGCATGAAAAGTCGATTCCCGGGCCCCATCTGGAAGATCTGGTTTCTGAACGTTGGAGTGAGACTGAACCAGATGACTATTTAAAAAAATTTCCCCCCACCCTCCTGGTTCTCCTCCTCCTCCTTCTTGGAACCATGCAGGTAATGGCTGCGGGGGGTGGAGCGCACACACAGAGATTCACGACAGCATGGCTGCCACGCCACCTCCCCTCCCCTGCTAGATGACTTTTAAGGGCTCTTCCAGCTCAAAATCTTGGGATAGATTTTTCACAAATTCATGATCCCATGTCCTCGCTCCAAGCCTACTTCTGATGGGTCCCTCAACTGTATAGTTTGTCACCCACTTCCAAAGAATCCGAAGAGCTCATTTCTCCACCAATATTCCCTTCTGAACTTAGTCCTGACCACACTCAAGAGGCCCCCCATCCTTCACAGCCCAAACCTCGAGCATTTTGTTACTCTCCATTTTCTTTCCCAAAATCTCAGCAAATCCTGATTTGGTTGTTTTTTGGTTTTGGGTTTTTTTTTAACCCAACGACAGCCTCAGATTTGATTCTTCCTACACTCAGCTCTGGCTCGCCACCTGTGCTCTTCCTCCCTGGGCTGCCTCCCCTTGCTAATGAATGGACCAACCTAGAGCAGGTGCATTGGCAAAGATTTTGTGCTCAGGCTGAATGCCACGACACTGTCATGTCGGAGCGACTTCTCTGAGTTGGATTGGCTGACCCCCCCATCCCTCGCTCTCTCTCAGTGTCCCAGGGTGGTGGGGCTGGCTGCCAGGGCTGGCTGCCACTTTCAACCATGCTGTTGCCCAGGTAGAGGACTCTCAAGAATTGAGCTTGGCCCCTCTGGTGAAAAAATGTGAGTTCAATCACAGAGTTTCTGTCCCTGCACAGTGGAAGGTGTCACCACGGATCTGAGATTCTAAGAATCCAAACACCCATGAGCTCATAACAGAAGAGAGCCTTCTGGATGTGAGGGCACTCTTTCTGAGACATCTGTTATCCCACTCATCGCCAGGGCTGTCTAGCCTGATCTGGCTGGCGTGTTGCCTCTTTCTATAAAAGAGTGCAGAGACATTGGCAAATCTCACCCAAATATATATGAGCCCAGCTGACAGTTTCCAAAAGTTCACTTGGAAGTTAATTATTTGGAACTCAGAACATATTTCCCCGTAACCGTAATATAGTAGATGATGATTCTATTTCCAGGCTGACACACAAGTCTTTTTAATCCTTTAAGAGAAAAGGCAGCAAGCCAACGATACAGTTGAAACACTAGGGATTAAACAATACAGAAAAATAACATTGGGACAAGGATTTTTTTCCTTTACCAAAAAAACAACAAATATTCAGTCAGCATAAAGCACTGTTCTACACCCCAAGGTGCTAAAGAAAGCAGGCAAGCTTCCTATCCTCATGGAGTTTACTTTCTGTGTTTATTTTCCTGTTTATTGTTTGTCTTCCCCATGAGAACGTAAGCCCCCTGTGGGCTGGTATCTGACCGGCCTTGTTCTCTAGTGCATGCCCAATGTCTAGAATAATGCTTAGCACATAGGATGCGTGCAATAAATATTTGATGCATGAATGAGTAAATAACTTCTAGCTGGGGAGACAGACAATAAACAAGTAAGCAGATAAATATGCAACCAAATATCCGATGGTGATTAAGCACTATAAAGAACAATAAAGCAGAGAATGCAAGAATAGAGGTGGCTATTTTCGATGGAATTGGCATGAAAGGCTTCTCTGAAGAAATGAAAGTTGCACGCAGATCTGAATGAGGAATTGAATCGTGGAGGAAATGGGGCAAGTGGGACTGCTTTTGTTAACACATCAGACCTGGAAATTTGGACCAATATTCCCAATGCCAACAAAAATACACGGACAAAATTTAAATAATGCCAAAGGTAGTTATTAAAGTGGTGCAGAATTACTGGGCAGAAGCTAGGAGAAGGACCATCACATAGAGCCATTGTTGTCCCGAGGACATCTATGGATATGCAATAAATATCTGCAAAACGGAGCTGAGCTTTTGGCGGCCTCAGAGGGTGAGGGGACAAACATCAGAGCCTGAGAAGAAGGTGGAGGGCTCTGAACCTAAAGCTGAGATCCTCCAAGAGCTATGTCCTTGGGGTAACTGTGAACCAGAATTAGCTCTTTTTTTTTTTTTTAAGATTTTATTTATTTATTTGAGAGAGAGAATGAGACAGAGAGAGAGAGCACGAGATGGGGGAGGGTCAGAGGGAGAAGCAGGTTCCCCGCCGAGCAGGGAGCCCGATGCGGGACTCGATCCCAGGACTCCAGGATCATGACCTTAGCCGAAGGCAGTCGCTTAACCAACTGAGCCACCCAGGCGCCCCCCAGAATTAGCTCTTACTCAGACATGCAACCTGGCTTCAGGTCATCTGAAGACCTTGAGCCTAGAACTTGGCTTAAAGTGGGTTCAGACTGGGAGTAGCACTAGGTACCTTCCAGAAGTAAATGAAAATCCTTTCAGGAGAAAAAGCCTATCACCCTGGGCCTCAAATTATTCCAGAATGAAAATTTCCAGCATACAGCCAGAGATAACCAGGAAATAAAACAAGGTGAGTGAGAGCCAGCAGAAACACCAGAAAACTGGAACAGGTCCACAAAATCCTGAGATATTGGAGTTATCTGACACAGTCAATGGAGCACCTATGCTTACTCTGTTCAAAGAAATACAAACTTGAATTCAAACTTGAAAATTTTGTCGGAGAAATTGAATCTGTAGAAAGATCCAGGAGAAGAGCATTGCAGGCAGGTGCAAAGGCCCTGCGGCAGGAACAAGCTTGGCATTTTGAGAGCTAGAAAGTCAGTGTGGCAGGAACAGAGTGATGAGGGAGAGGGAGGTGGAAGGTGAATTCAGAAAGGAAGGCAAAGGCCAGATCTTGAGTCTTGTGGGATTTTGGGTTTTATTTCATGTGTCAGGGGAAACCACTGGGTGGTTTAGAAGATTAAAGTGACATGACTTAATTTACATTTGAAAAGGGCCCATCTGGCTGTTGTATAGGAAATAGTCTATAGGGAAGCAAAAACAGATACAAGATGACCAATTTGTAGATTATTACATAACCCAGGCGAGAGATGATGGAAGCTTTGCCCGAGGAGGTGGTGATGGAGGCGGCGAGAAGTGGATTCAGGATGTATGGTGAGGGGTGAGCTGACCACTCTTCCTGTTGGATTAGACATAGGGTATAAGACAAAGGCCAGAATAGCTGCCCACCCCAATATACTCTCTGTATGACCCCATTTCCCCCCGACACCTCATGGTGTCTATTTCTCTCTCAGTGGACAACTCTTACTGGAACTTTCAGCCTGGTCCTTTCTTACTTTACACTTATAGAGCTAACTGCTTTTTGAAATGTTCTACCTGGATGTCACCAGACCTTAGACTGAACATGCCCCAAACGCAGCTCATTATTTTTCCCTCGAATCTATTTTTTCCTCCTCAATTCCCTATCTCCATTAATGATACCACTTTTCACTCAATCATATAAGCCAGAACCTTCAGATTAATTTTAGACTTCTCACTTTCCACGGCCAATTGGTAACTGGAGCTGCCAATTCTATCTTCTTCACATCTTTTGAAGCTGTTGGTTCCTTTCTGTTTCTGTGGCCTCTGCCCTAGCTCAGGCTTCAGTACCTCTTTCTAGACTATTGTCCTGGTTGCCCACCTGCTCTCCCAGGTGATGATCTCACTCTCTGCCCATCCGTCCTTCTAAAGGGCACATCTTCCTAAAGTGTAGATGTGACCCTTCCAGGGCTGCCAATTGCTTATGAAAGATTCAGACTCCTTAGAATAGGTTACAAGCATGCCTTTGACTACCCTTGATCTTGCTCCAACTTTTCTCAGCTCTTGATTCTTCCCACTACGATCTGGTCTTACCCGGTTACCTATGGTTTTCCGGATGGGCCTTTATATATGCTGTTAGTCTGCCTGGTATGCTTTGTCTCCTTCCACGACCCATCAACCTGGCAAAATTCCAGCCTTCTTGTAGGAGCAACTGAAGCACCAGCTTCTCTATGGTACCCCTCCTCACCTCCCCCCTGCTTTCCTCCTCCCCGCATTGAGTTAATCATCAATGAAAGCTCTGTGGTTAGTATAGTACTCTAGGGTAGTGCTTTTTTACTGATTTCGGTTATTTGTTTACATGTATGTTTACCTAGTGGGTTTCTTGGGGCCAGTAACTTCCCGATGTAACAGTGCCCTCTGCTCCCCACACTATGCCTGGTGCCTAGCGGGCATTCACCTAAAGCTTTATGGAATGAATGAAGGTGAGGCTAAGTGAACACCCTGGACTCTACCCTCAAGCCCAAGGAGTGAACCTCCAGGCCCTGGACTCCAGGGAGCTCAAGCAACCAGGGGATGGGGGTATTTCATGACTTCCCCTGGGCAATTTAGTCCCTGGTGTAGCAAACACCAAGCTGCTTTGGATAGATGGTTCATATAAACAAGTAGGAGGGCAGGTTTTTTGTTTCTACTCGTACCCAAGAGCCTTCATTAGTGATCATCCTCTAGTTCCCTCTGCAAAGGTCCTTGGCAAGGAACTTCCACCCTCTACAATGCAGCCCATCTCCCTGGGATCCCTGAGTCCCACCCCAGCCCAGACCTCAGAGCCCTGGGGACTTCATCAGAGAGAGCATCTCCCCTGACGCTTTGGACGAAGCTAACAAGGTGTAGGAGGCCACGTGTGTGCCTTAAGTTCACAGCACAGAATATAATACATGGATGTTGACAGGCTTCTTTCACTTGTACTTTCTACAACACTTCTGTGACCCCCTCATCCTTCCCTCCTTTTCCTCATGGATAATTTCCTATCCACGGAAGAGGAGCAGAAAGGGGAAAAAAGAGAGGATGAACCAAAGGAGGACAATTGGGAAGGGGGAAGGAATGGAGGAAGGAGTAGAAGGGAAAGAAAAGAAAAAAGGAAGAAGTGGGGGGGAGAGAGAGGGAAAGAAAGAAAGAAAGAAAGAAAGAAAGAAAGAAAGAAAGAAAGAA
>NW_023270789.1:3140439-3240221 GCF_011800145.1 Mirounga leonina | reverse complement strand
GAAAGAAAGAAAGAAAGAAAGAAAGAAAGAAAGAAAGAAAGAAAGAAAGGGAAAGAAAGAAAGAACAAGGAAGAAAGGACAGAAGGGAGGGAGGAAGGAAGGAAGAAAGAAAGGAAAAGAGATGGAAACTTACATTAAGTAAGCAGGCATGTGGCTGCCAAATATATCTGAAGTATCTCTACTTAAAAGCAGGGACCTCATGGCAGATATTAAATATTTAATTGACTAGAGAAACCAATCATAGAACAAAGCCCTTTTCTTTGTGAGCTATCATATGATAACCCAAACACAGTAGTTCTATTTTTCTCCAGACACTATCAACCACAGCTGTCTGTCTCGGTCCTAGACTGTTTAAGAAAACAACAACAAGGGGCGCCTGGGTGGCTCAGTCCGTTAAGCGTCTGCCTTCGGCTCAGGTCATGATCCCAGGGTCCTGGGATCGAGCCCCACATCGGGCTCCCTGCTCAGCAGGATGCCTGCTTCTCCCTCTCCCACTCCCCCTGCTTGTGTTCCCTCTCTCGCTGTCTCTCTCTCTGTCAAATAAATAAATAAAATCTTAAAAAAATAATAATAATAAAAAAGAAAACAACAACAACAAAACAACCCTTTTTAAAAAAAACTAGGTGTATTTGTCTGTCAGTCACAAGACCAAAGTAGTCTCTGTTGCAACAATGCCCAACGTGTGGCGTTCAGCCCTGACCCTCCCAGCCCGCTCCTGGCCGCCCAGTGTCAGCCAGGGGCCCCAGTTCCTCCTCACCCACTGCAGAGCCATCTTGGCCTGTGTAGTGCTGGGGGTCCCGGCCACTGCTGAGCCGGGGCCCCAGGTCTGAGGGAGGTGAGGCCAGCTGGGGGGAGGGCAATGAGCAAAGCCTCCTGGGGGCGGAGAGCAGATGAGGTTATCTGCAACGGCTACTTCTTTTCAGCCTGTGGATCCAGTTGTTAGCATGAGGGAGAAAGAGGACAGACTTCCTAGCAGCCTTTGAAAGGAGCACCCATGAGCTGGGGGACGTGGTGGGGAACACACCCTAGTCCTCATCCCAGGGATGCTTTACGGGGGGTCCTGCCGCCCACGGTAACCCCAGGAGGCAGCTGGACGGTTCCAGACCCCACCATCTCCACCACTGGCCCTTCCCTCTCTTTCTTCTCTTCCTGTTCTTCCTGCTCCTCCTTCTCCTTCACAAGCAGGAATTTGGATCAGCAACGCATCTCCAGCGAGGCAGTCCGAAGTCCCACCATGCGAAGATGCTGACCGGGGGGCCCCCAAGCTGCCCGCCCCTCAGCCATGAGAGAACTCGAGGAAGGCGATGACAGTTTAGCTTGCTGGTCAAGAGCTCGAAACCACACTTCCCCTTTCCCTGGCTACGGGACCTCAGAGCATTTATTTAAGCAACCAGCCTCAGTCTCCTCCCCTGCAAAATGGTGACAATTGCATCTGCTTCATAGGAGGACCTATTGCAGGGCTTTTTGCGTAGGGCTAGCGTGGGGAACCCACGGGGAATAAACTGGGTGAGGTCTGGAGTGCACAGTCAGTGCTCAATGAATGCAGTCACTTCACAAATATAATTAAACACCTCCTAAATGCCAGGCTCTATTCCAGGAGCTGGGTGAACAAAACAGGCAAAAAGGGAATCCTGCTTGCAAGGAGTTCACATTCTAGGAGGGGGAGGCAGACAATAAACAAGTAAATAAGTAAAGGGCATAGTACATCGGGTGACGGAAAGCGCCAAGAGAAAAAGAAATCCTGGACGGGGGTAAAGTTGCGCCGCAGAAGGAGGGATTGTGATTTTAAATAAAGCAGTCAGAACCCCTCTGTGATGGTTTTTTTTTTTTTAAAGATTATTTATTTATTTATTTGAGATAGAGAAAGAGAGAGAGAGCACAAGCAGGGAGAGTGGCAGGCAGAGGGAGAGGGAGAAGGAGATCCCCACTGAGCAGGGAGCCTAACACAGGGCTCAATCCCAGGACCCCACGGGGCTCCATCCCAGGACCCCAGCATCATGACCGGAACCGAAGGCAGACGCTTAACAGACTGAGCCACCCAGGCGCCTCCCCGCTGTGGTGTTTGAATAAAGACCCAGAGAAGGTAAAGGAGCCAGGTCCCAGATGTTTGAGGGAAGAACGTTCTGGGCGGAGGGAACTGCAAGTACCAAGGCCCCGAGCCAGCAGTGCACCAGGTCCAAGTGAGAAGCATCGAGGAGGCAGGCGAGGTGAGGAGCTGAGGGAGGGAGGAAGGGAGAGTAGCTGGAAGTGAGGTCGGAGAGGTAATGGTGTATGTGTGCAGGAGGGGAGGGTAGGAGCAGGGAGAACAATCGTGTAGGAACTTGTTGGCCATTGTAAAAAACTTGGAGATTTTTAAGGAGAGGAGTGATATAATCTGATTAATGTTTTAACATAATACTCAGGCTGATGTGTTGAAAACAGATTGCAGGGGTCAAGAGTGGCCGTAGGGAAACCAGCTAAGGGCCATTGCAATCATCCAGGTGAGAGATTGTGGTAGAAAGCGGGGTGGTGAGAAGTGGCCGGGTTCAGGATATGTTTCTTAAGGAATTGCTAACAGGGTGTAATGATGGATTTAAGGGGGAGTGTGACAAGAAAGGAGTTCCAGGGTGCCTCTAAGGCTTTTGGCCTGAGCAATCAAAAGGATGGAATGGCTGTTTACTGAGATGGCAAAGACTATAGTTGGAGCAGATCGGGGGTGGCAGGAGTAGATGCTATGAATTCTGTTCTGGTCATTGTGAGAAATTGTTACCTTCACAGCACCCAGTAAGTCATGCATTGGCACTCGCACATGGGGGCTTGCCCTCTTAGAACATTGCCTCAGCCATGTAAGGACCCCCATGTAAGGACCCCCGGCTGTCCTCTGTAGCTATCAATGGAGGACAACCAGAGTGTCCTGGTCAATAGCTCCAGCTAATGGCCAGATGTGTATGAGGACGTCTTAAACCATCCTGTCACAGTAAAGCCTCCAGAGGACATTAGTCACATGAATGACCCGAGGCGAGGCCAGGCGAATTGTCCAGCTGAGCCCAGCCCAAATTGCCCCGAAGCTTTAGGGTTTATTCTGCACCAATAGATAACTGTTACAATCATGTTACATTTGATGATGCCTTCTGGACATTCAGATTAGGATGTCAAGTAGGCAGTTGGATGTCTGAGTCTAGCATCCAGGTGATATGTCCAGGTTGAAAACGCATCTCGGGAGTCATCAGCATATAGATGATGGTTAAAGCCATGGTACTGATACCAGAGAGTTGAGTAGAGGCAGGGAAGTCCAAGGACTGAGCTCCCAGATACCACAACATTTAGAAAGAAAGAGGAATTACAAAGGTGGCCGAGAAGTCCCAGCAAGTGCAACAGGAGAAAAACCAGCCACGTGAGACATCCTGGGAACCAAGTCACTGAGCGTGTTCCTGGTACAAAGAAGAAACCAGTTATGTCAAATACTGCTAAGGGAGGCAATAAAATGAGGACTGAGAACTAAACACTGGAGTTAGGCAATGAACATCCTTGGTTGCCTTGAATGGGTTTAGTCACAGCTCTGGGTAACCCTTTTGAGGGATTCTGTTACAAAGGAAAATAGAGAACTGGATCCATAGTGGTAGAAGGATGTGAAGTCACGAGGGGATGTTTTAAGGTTGGGAGCATGCTGTTTATGGATGGGAATGATCTCGAAGACAGAGGCAAATCAAGTGGTGCAGGAAACAGAAAGATTTGCTGGATGATGCCCTCGAGTAGGTGAGAGGAAATGGGAACTGGGGTATAAGTGGAGGCAATGGTCTTCCCTGGGAGCAAGGATGGGGCACACTTAATGTGGGAGGAAAGGCAGAATATGTGGGCACTGATGTAAGTTGGTGGGTAGGTGTAGGTAGAAGAACACAGAATGTCTTTGCTTAGGTTTTCTCAGCAGGATCACTGGCTTGAGGATGGGGGGGAGGTAGTATTGGAAGGTGCGCGAGAAAGGGGATAGAAATGAATGGTAGCTAGCATTAATCATTATTATCTCCCTGTAGGAAGTGAAGGTTCCCATCCTACCCATTACTACCCAAGAGCTCAGGACTCCTGTTCCGGCACGTCCCAGCTTTACAACAGCCTATAATATAGAACAACTTTAACTGGCACTATTGTGCATAGACAAAGACACCACTTACTTCCACCTTGACATGGAACCCAAGTCTGGGCAATGACCTGGCGGCCATGTGCTTAGGAGGGTCTGAACTTTTTCCCGGACCAAGGCTGTGAATTTTGGTTAACCTGAGCCGATCAAGGTAATTCTGTTCTCTTTGTCAGCACTTGTTTTAGGCATGTGCATGTGTTGCAATTCCAATCGATAATGTGTAGAAGAGGTCTGCTGGCAGTCTCTGGGAAAAGATTTTCCCTTATGATAAAAAGAGGATCGTAGAAGGAATGATCTCTTTTCTTTGTTCCCCAGTGTTGTATCTGTGTGTAGAATCCAGATCTGAGCAGCCACATTGTGACCGGGTCTAAGTGGGCGGGGGGCGGGGGGGCTACACACTGGAGAAGGCAGGCCTTTGATGACATCACTGAATCACTGATCCCAACCCCAGAGCCTCCTCCTTACCTCCAGATTTCTTAGTATTTGTGACATTATTATGTATTTTCCTTGTTGACTATGTCCCTTTTTTGTTGGTTCATCTGTGATTTGCAACCAGAAGAATTCTGATACACAGATCATCAGCAAAATGCATGCCGAATTCAGCTTGGCCTTATTGAGGACACAAATTCAATTCAGTGCAATATAGATAAAATGAGAACAACGTACCAGGCATGGTATTATACCCCGATGAATAAAACTCCTTTACTATGAATGTCGTATAACAAATCTGTGTGTGTCTGGATTGTGGACTGGAGATAATAAAATACAGAAATTACTATTCTAAAGAGCAGAACATAAGTGCCTTGAAAAAAAGATACAGGAGGTCAGAGAAATAGTGATAATATCCATTTGGGGAAATGGAAGTAGTCTCATCAAGGAATTAGAATGTAAGCTGGGTCTTGAAAAGTAGGTGGGAAGTGGGGGGATGGAGATGGAGTGGGGGACTGCCCAGGTGTAGGAAGTAGGGAACTGTGATAACAAAGGTAGAGGCCAGAAGGTAGACTGTTCTGGAAAACCACATAGTAAGTTCAGTTCAGCTGGTTTGCAGAGCGTGCCTGGAGGATGGTGGGCTTAATGGTGGAAAGTTACATCGGGTCGGGATTTGAGAGGCCAATAAATTAGGGTTCGCTCAGCTTGGAACGGCAGCCCTGAGAGAGTTTCTTAATAGGCCGGTAACACTATCAGAGCTGAGCATGGGAAGATTCAGCTTTAGCAGAGGGACCAAAGGCATTTCTTCATTTGCCCAACAATAACTGTTTTACTTATTTGCCATGCCCTCAATATGCACACACACTCATATAGACCCACCTAAAGCTTCAGCAAGAATAAGCAAGAGAGAATTACATTCTCAGGCCCAAGCGATGGGCGGGAGGAACAGGGACCAGTGATTAGCCTTGGCCTCCTACAAATATCTCCACCCCTACTTCCTGCATCCCGCCCCCTTGTTTTAGGCTCCCTGTAACCACTGAGAGCCCCCATTCCACTTAAAACCTGCCTCCAGAGCCCAAATTTGCACCAGGACAGCGGTTCTCTATCCTCTGGTCTCTATTTTTTTCATACAACGGGGTTCCTATCAGTCATGGTACCCTTTGCAGATCACAATGAAATATTGATATATTTAAGTCCAAATACAGTCTCTGATTTAGCACAAAATTACATATTTAGCTATTGTATGCTTAAGTTGCTTAGAAATGTTAAATTTAATTAAATTTACAGGCACTAACACACAATATAAAACCACAACCATAAGCCCAAACACCTGTCCACAGAAAAAACAAGCTGTCAAACTAAGTGCTGGCGGCTATGTCTGGGCCCATTAATATTCATTTGCTACTTGCTAATTCTTTCAGTCATCTGCTAGCACTGGCCACTGGACAAGCAAAACAGGTGCCAAAGATTTAATAAAAATGTAGAGAGAGGGGAAAAAAACCTAAAAGCTGGAGAAATTCTATCCATTCACTTAATTTTTTCTGGGAATTGGTATATTTCTCCATTCATCCAACAAAGATTGATTGAGCAGTTACCGGGTGCCAGGAGCCGTGCCAAGCGGAGGAGACGCAAGGAAGTAAGGCGAAGCCTTGCCTTCCTGAAGGAAGATGGCTAGTAGAGGGGGGGGCGGACGAGAAAATGCTAACAGGACAAGGGGAAGTGAGTGTGATGGGCCTTATGGAGCAGAGCGGAGTGTAGAGCCTGGGGCCAGAGGGGGCTTCACAGAGCAGGAGCCACGAGACGTCAGTCTGGAAGAAAGATCAACTCAAGTTTTCCAAGCCAGGACTTGTCAGAGCGTGGGGTTTTACAGCCAGGACAATGTTCACAGAAGTGGGGGTCGAGGCTGGACCAGCAGACGATCACCGACTTCTACAATTTGTGACATATTTGCCATTCAAAATATCATCTGACATTACCGCAATTTTATAGATGGAAGGACATTTTAGTACCAAAAGGAAAAGAAAGGAGAAGTACATCATTTTAGAAAGAAAAAAAGAATGGTCCTCTCATTGGTATAAATTTGGTTTTGGGAAGAGCTCCTCGCATTGAATTGTCCTATTGGGCTGTAGATTCCAGAAAACGTGAACCGTAGAGCCGCAGTGGGGAGAGAGGCTGGGGAAGGTGCCACAAACAGAGAAAAGGAACAGGGAGGGAGGTCCTGAGGCAGCCGCGTACCCTGGGTTTGGGGCAAGGGAGGGGCAGAGCCAACCAGACCCCAGGGCTTCGTTGTGGCCTCCCACGGCCTCGGCACATTTCCCCAGGGCACTGGGGCGGGGGAGGGGGGGGCGGCGCGGACTCCTCTACAAAACAAATTACAAATTATATTTTATGATTGTGTTGGCATAAAAAAGAATATAATCTTTATCCCTAATAGTTCCTTCCCCCCTTCTGATGTTAAAAGAACTTAACACATTTTCGTGGGCCCCTAAAAGTATTGGGGGCCTAACGTGCTTTGCCTGTGATGCCTAGTGAGTAAGGCAGGCCAGACTGTCTGAAGATCTGGGCAGCATCCAGTGAGGTGAGGTCCCAGAAGACCTCTGTGTCACCATAACCACTTCACTGGTTCTGCCTATGGAGAAGTCTGGCCCTGCTGGGAGAGCAAGGCATGTATTAGAGGAGGCGAAGCAAAGTCACACGTTGGCCAAAGACTGTAGAGGTGTGTGTCTCTGGTAAGTGAGCACAGCCAGGACTGGATACTCAGGCGGGCAAAGGGCCCCTTGCCAATGGTCAATGGGACAGGCTGGCCTTTCTGGCTTCGGGGACAGTAAGCAGCAGGAACCTGCCCTCTCCAGAAACTCTGCCAGATGGTCTAGCATCCTGGGCTTGGCCTGATCTACATTTTGGCGGCCAGGGCCGGACCCAGCCTTCCACAACTCTGAGCCCCTCCTCCACCAAGACTCTGCCCCAAATGCCACCTCTATCATGGACTGGATAAACTAAAGCTAGATTTTAATCCCGCTGTCCTTTTTTGTCAAAGTCTCAGGTGTGTGCTTATGGGAGGTGGGGGTTGGGGCTGTGACCGACGCTCTTTTCCTTGCTTCGGCTCAAAGGAAGTCTTAGCTGGGGTATGCGGGGCCGAAGGGCAAGGACCAAGGTCACCTAAATGCATGGAGCATTTGAGATCATTGGTGGGGAGACAAGGGACAGGGTCGGGGTGGGGAGGAGAGAGACAGAGACAGAGAGAGAGAAAGAGGCACAGTAGGAATACATAGCAGGAGCCCAAATGATGCTTTTGAAAACACGATGCATCCTTACAGGAGTGTGGACTCATACGCTACCCTGATTCTTCTAATTTAGCCTAAGTAAGAGAAGTCAGAAGGCAAGTGCATAATAATAAAAACTGAGAGAATCAAAATGGACAAAATGTAAACGTCTAACTGGAATAGTGTCTAAGTGAGTAAATAGGATATTCATGCTGTCTGTCAATGCCTTCTCCCCCAGGATTTTATAGGGAAAACGTTAAAAACTACAGAAAACTTGAAAGAATAGTGTTATGAATACTTATGTGCTCCTCCCCTAGATTCACTAGTTAGCATTTTGCTACATTTGCTTTTTCTCTCTGTGTATCTCTGTCTCTGTATGTGTGTGTATATACAAGAGTATATTTGTGTGTGTGTGTGTGTACTTTTTTTTAAACCATTTCCAAGTAAATTACAGACATCATGTCACTTCACTATGTAACTACTAAGAATAAAGACACATTCCTAAAATATCATCAAGCTGAAGAAATTTAACAATGATGCACCAGAATTATCCAATATGTAGCTTAATTATCTGAAAATTTGTTTTTGTAGCATTTCTGTAATCCAGGATCCAATCAAATTCACTTGTTGCAATTTGGTTGCTTTATCTTAGTCTCCATTAATCTAGAAGAGTCCCCTGCCTTGACTTCTTTGTCTTAATGACGCCAACAGTATTAAGGAGTTCAGCTGGCTGTCTTCTTGGATGTCCTGCAATCTGGGATTTGCTAGTTGCTTCCTCGTGATTATATTCAGGCTGAGTGTTGGAGACAAAAATACCACATAGGTGGGTTGTGTCCTCCCACTGCGCATACCAAGAAGCTGTAGAGCCAGTTGACCTCATTGTTTGTGATGCCAAATTTCATTATTTGGTTAAAGGAATGTCTGTCAGATCTCTCCATTGTAAAGACAGCTTTTGACCTTTGTAATTAATAATTACATTGTGGGTGTTTTTGTTTGTTTGTTTGTTTGTTTTTAGGGGCCAAAAGCCATCAGCTTTTCTTGGAAAAACCATTTCTCTCCCACTGTCCCAGCAAACTCTCCCACTGCCCGCAGGGTGGGCCTTCGAGTTCAGACCAGCATCCCAGAGGTGGCTCCTACAGCAGGAGGCTTCGTGACTGTCATAATTAATACTCAGAACTTTCTCAATGCTTCTATAGCATCTTACAGTTGGCACAGCATTTTTGCCCATATTATAGCTTTTTATTTTTCCCAAATTTCCTTTTCCTTCTGCAGGAGGCTTAGAATCCTTCACTCATTCATTCACCCGTCCATTCTTCCTGACCACACGCCAGGCGCTGAGCCAGAGGGGGGATTGGATCCAGTGAGTAGACAGACATGCAAACTACAGCACAGCATAACAAGCATAACAGTGGAGGGACTCGCTCTGGTGGGGGGAACGTGGGGATAAAAGCATCCCCCCCCAGGAGAGACTCACAGGGAAGCGGAAGCCAAGTCTCCCACCTGCCCTAGCCATTACCAGGTGCAAAAATGTATTTCCTCCTCTTTAAAGCATCACCAGCTGGGCTTTTTGTGATCGCAGCTGAACGCACCCTTGAGTATACTCATAGTGGCCTAGCCTTGCAGGTAAGGAAATTAAGTCCCCAGCAGCAGCATGAATTTTCCAAATGACACTCAGCTAGTCAGTGCCCCAGGAGGTTCTTGATCCAGAGTGCCCGATTCCAAGTCCCACGCATCTCTGTGGCTAGTGTTACTCTCCTAGTGTAGGAGGAAAGGAGAGCCAGCCCCTTGAAACTGAGCCTGGGTGCACTCTTTACTCCCCTCCTCTGGACCGAAGCAGACATGGCTAGACAGAAGAAAAATGCCCAGGGACAGTTACTCAGGTGGCATAAGTGTTGGTCGTTTCCTTCAAAAGCCCACCGAGTGATGGGCATCTCAGAATCGGAAGCGATTTCAAGTCCAGCACTGTTCACAGAGACAGATAGGGGGTGTGCATGGTTAATCAGCCCAAACAGATGAACAGACTGTCTCAAGGCCACAAAGTGCTCCATGAATAATTCCTGTGAATCCGGATCCATGCCCACGTTTCGGAGGGACTGACTGTGTAAAAAACAGACGGGCCTGAGGAACAAGGAGTTAATGGAGGGGAGGAATCTATGGGGGCTGAGGCCGGAGAGTAGCTCAGCGGAGCAAAGAGCAAGGCTCACCAGCCTGCTGTGAATTTGAAGTATGGGAGCAATTAGGCAAGAGCTATTTGCAGACAGAAGGAGAAAAGGTGAGCTCAGCGGCCCCATTCCACGTGCAGGCTTGACGCTGAGACTGTCACCCTCGCTAAAGGCTATGAAGTGATGCAGAGGGTCATCCTTCTGGAGGGCAGGGCCGACGGCCAGCCGCATTTAGAATACCCCTTCGGAGCTCTCAAAGAGGCATCGAATATATATTAAACATGAAGGTGAAGAATTCTAAAAGCTTGGCTGCTAATTGTCCCACGTCACCTGAAATAATTTCATTAGAGAATGCTGATGCACCTGTATGTGGTGGTGTGGTGTGTGTGTGTGTGTGTGTGTGTAGGGGAGGGGGGGGGGGGGGGGGGTGGGGGGGGGTTTTTTTTTTTTTTTTTTTTGCCAGTATTTGCCTTTTTTGTTGTTTTTTGTTTTTTTTTCCCCTGCTGTTCTCCACCCCTACAATAAGCTGAGGCAGTGTAAGTTACAATTTATTAGCTGGTTGCTATGGGTTACACCAGTGCTCCACAGATATTCCCTTCAGAAATAGTAACATTTAATGTAATGTAAAACAGAACCACTCGGGTGGCTTCTGCTGGCTTGCAATATTATATCCTTCCCTGCTGAGATAGAAGCCTGGGGAAATTAGCTTGCGCCGTTATTGTATGTTATTTTATTATGGTGATGGGTGTCTGCCATACCCCTGGTTTTGTGAAAAAGAGAGCTTGCAAACCAAAGACGTCTGCAGGATCTGGGGTGCCAACTTACAGTGCCACACGGTGCCCAGAGACCCAATGCTTGTTTCATCTTCTTGTTCATTATTTAAGGCCGACTTCTCGAAGCCGAGTTCCTGTGAGCCCGAGGCCAGTTATCATTTCGCGGAGGCCAGTCACCATTTCGCGGAGGCCAGTCGTAACTACTGATGGGTTTTATTTATTTTGCCATCTGTATAACATTTCTAGCAGGCTGGTTAACAAAAATTTGTGGGCTGATAAATTTTTAGGATAATATTTAGCTGGAAGGGTCTCGCAAAAGGAAATGGGTAAGAGAGGGCAGTCATTCCATTTAAAATAAACACAGTGCAAGAGAGATTGGTGTTTTCGGGCCACCTACATCCTCTCTCGCCTGCCCCTGTCTCCATCACCCACGCAGCTCCCCACCACGTCACCCAGGGCATAAGTGTTGGTCGTTTCCTTCAAACGCTCTCCTGACTCTCTGCTCACACGCATCTCTCTCCTGCTCATGGAGCTCTGCTATCTTCCACACGCAGGACACTGGGTCAGTCTACAGGTGTCTTCTTCCCAAACGGGGTCTGCTTCTATACGAGAGCTGGAGTGGTAGGGAAATTGTGGGCTCTGGAGCCAGATGGTCTGTGGTCAAAGCCTGGCTCTGCCGCTCTCCGGCTATATGACCTTGGACAAGTCACAGCTCTTTGGAGCCTCGGTTTCCATGTTTTAAAAAATGGGATAGCAGTATTTACCTGCTTGCATATCCTAAGGATTAGAGGTGGGGGGACGTATGTTAAATCACTTAGCACAGTGCCTGGTGCACACAGGTGCTTATAAGCAGGTGATCCTGCTTACTCTCTTTCTTCTCTGGAACATGAGATGTTGTTGTTTCCTCTGTCTGAGAGAATCTTGACCAGTGTGTCTATCTGCACAACGCTTGCTTTCTGTGTAAGACTCAGCTCAGGTCCCATCTCTTTTGTGAAACTGCTCAGTTACCCTCCTAGCTCCCTGCTTTTAGGCACTCCTTCCTCCAACCTTCCGCTCTGCCGGGGCACCTTCTGTACCCCTTTGGGCTGGTGTGCTCTGGATTGTCAGGCTCTGTCTGTCAGTCTTAATCATAGTGGCAGCTGCTAGACCAAGGGACAGCAAATGCTGTAGTCTCGATGGTTCAGATGCCTTTGGCTGCAAGTAACAAAAGATACAACTCACAATGGCTTAATAATGAGGAAACTTCTTAGGCCTGGTAACAAGAAGTATAGTTCCTCAGGGCGCCTGGGTGGCTCAGTTGGTTAAGCGACTGCCTTCGGCTCAGGTCATGATCCTAGAGTCCTGGGATCGAGTCCCGCATCGGGCTCCCTGCTCAGCGAGGAGCCTGCTTCTCCCTCTGACCCTCCCCCCTCTCATGTACTCTCTCTCATTCTCGCTCTCTCAAATAAATAAATAAAATCTTAAAAAAAAAAAAAGAAGTATAGTTCCTCAGTAATGTCATCGATGACCCAGTTTCTTCAGCTGTACTAGGCATTGTATCCAGATCAAAAGGCAATGTCTGTTCCTCTTTTTATGAAGGGAAAAACTCTTTAAGAACCCCCTTCCCTGACCCAGTGGACTTCTGCTGATGGTTCTGGCTAGGATTATGTCGTGCGTCCTTTCTGAAACCAGTTACGAGCACAGGGAAAGGGAATACTATGAATGGCTCAGTAAAACACACGATCATGAGTAGGACAGGTTGCCAAACAAAATTTGGGGTTCTGTTACAAAGGGAAAAGCATGGGGGTAAGGTTATCTTGAATAAGCAACCACACAGCTTGCTCATTTGTTCATTCAGTAGATAGTTACTAAGTACATAGCCTGCATTAGGCTTTGTGCTAAAAGCCGTGCACAAGAAACATAGACCCTGTCCCTAAAGGAACTAACATTTCCGGGGGGAAAGAGATAGTGAACACGGAAACGGATAAACAGGATAACTACAGATTGTTTTAAGTGTCAAAAAGGAAATCAGTAGAGAGCGAACAGGGGTGACACTAACCTGGGTGGTCAGGGAAGGCCTCTCTGAGAAGGTAACATTTGGTGGAGTATGGAGAACAAGTCAAGTGAAGATTAGGAGGAAGACTATTTCAGGCAGAAGGACCAGCAAGTGCAAAGGCCCTGAGGTGGGAAGGAGGTGGCCGTGTGACTAGAGCAAAGTCTGTGCTTAATGACTGATCAAAAGTTGCTCCTGGAACCTAGCCCAGCTCCAGCCCCAGGCTGGAAACAGATCACTGGCAGCAACTCTAGCTTCCCGGAGCCTCTCCTGCCCAGACTTGCAGCCCCACCCCAGGTCAGAGGCACAGCTGTGGAGTCCACAGGACAATGGGCTCAGTTGTGGGCTCAACTCTATGAAGAGAGGAAAAGCCACCACGGCTTTGATGAAGAACACACTAATGGGGTCAAAGACTTCTTTGGGCACTGCCTAGTTTAGGTAGCAGCCATTTCTTCTGCCACATCTACCCGGGAGTATAGAAAGAGAGGGGCAAGGTAACCGTGGAACTTTCTCTGTGTGTCTTTAGGTGTTTTTCCCTGGTAGCTCCCCTATTATGGCAGGCTGGGCCAGCTGCTTCGCTTTCCTGTGGGGGTAGGGCAGGGCAGCTCTGCCAAGCTCTGAGAAGGCCAGGGGCTGGTGTTCTGGGCTGTTGGTATAGTAATCTCCGCCCCTCCACCCCCGACCACTAACCCCTTTCTATAACCTAGCTGCTGGGTGGACATAAGGATTGACTGATGAATGGGGTCCCCAAATCTTCTTCCATTTTTGAGACTGGTCATTCCCCCTTTTTCCTCCCCTTGTCTACAGCAAACACCTATCCCAGGTTCAAACCAGCCCTGCGCATCCCAGCCTGGCCAGGCCAGCACAGAGAGCAGGGAGGTCTTCCTCCTTCCTTCCTTCCTTCCTTCCTCTGTCAGCAGGGACACCAGGCATGCTCATCAGGCTTCCTCTGAAGGCAGGTCGCCTTCCCTCCTGTTTCGAGGCAGCCATTTTCCCAGAATGTGGTCAGCAGACTTAGCTCAAGTCTTGGTTTCCTTTGAAGCTTTGGAGAAAGGAGAGTAAGCTCACAGGGGGCCCAGATGAGGTCAGATTCACATCGCCCCTGGCTCACTACCCCACCCACGACACCTGCTCAGTGTTTCTCAGGCCCACAGCCTCTCTGCAAGTCCCTGGGAATGTCTCACCCATGTCTGCAAATTGCATGGCTTTCCTGGACCTTTGGTTCCTGGCACCCTGCTGGAGAGTCGAAGAACGAGAACAGGTTCCTGCCCCACGTGACAATACCCCAGGGCCTTAGGGCATGGTCGTTCAGCATGCGGGGGACTGGGAGTTTGGTGAGATGCCCCAGCAGTCTGCTGGCCTCTAGGTGGCTGGTTGTGGTGGAGGTCACCACACTATCCGGGACCCCTGCTTCCTTCTAACTTGGGGCTGTGCTTCCAAGTCCTTTCTTTCTAAGGGTGAGCCGTGTCCTGGGAGCTCCATGTTTGACTTTTGCCACCAATCTCCCCACCTCCCTCCTCTCCCTGTCCTGAGTCTGCAAGCAACTCCAGTTGCGGATGCAGTGAGGTTCTTCCTCTGGAGCTCCAGAAGTCCAGATGGGAGCGGGTAGGAGAAGAGGTCACTCCACCATCCCGTGTATCTAAACCTGAGCTCCCTCCCCAGCCTGCTATAGAACAGTAGTGCCAAAGGGAGTGTGGAGGTCAAGGCCAACTAGCTCATTTTGCACATGAGAAAACAGAGGTCCAGCGAGGCAAAACCGTTGAGCCCAGGACATGGGCCACAGAACTCATAGCAGAGCAGGGTTCCCCATGTCTCCTGATTCTCAATCTGGGTCTCTGTTCACTGGATCTTCTGCCCTCCCACTTTCAGAGTTTTATGAAAGGTCATTTTAGATTGGAACACCTCCTCCTTCAGTCCCCATACACCGCCCCACCCCACCCCGTCCAACTTGTACGACCTCTGATAAGGAGCCTCAGCCATAAGTGGCCCTCCTGGTCTGTCTTGAAGACAAAGACCACCTTGGGTGCTCTCCCTTCTAGCACATAGAGGGGGATCAACATGTATTTATGGGATCAGATTATGGCATCATTTCCCATTTTCTCCTTATTCTATAGTGTGTTAATGGGAGTACCATGAAAAATAAATGTGTATTTTCTGCCTAATTAGGTGAAGCAAACTTAGATTGCTGTTTTTGCTGCAAAACTTAGAGTTTTTAATAGGCTAAAGGGTGCTGTGAGGATGGCCACCTGATATGAGCCTATAATAACTCCAGAAGGCGCACTCGATGCCACATTTGAGGAAATGCTGTGTGGGGTGGGTACAGGGAAAATCGGAGGCTTCCTTGCTCCCCCACTGGGACCTTCTGGTTTCCTGGGACCACCAAAGCTCTGGCTAGCCTCTGAGATGGTGTTCCTACAACCTCCATGGCCTCAGGGCTGCTGTGGGGCGGGGCAGAGCCCAGATCACCCTGTGTGTACAGGTGGGGCTTCTGGAGTGCCTGAGACATTTTTGCTCCCTGCTTCCCACTTCCAGGAACAGAGTTTAAGGAAGCCAGCTGGGCTTTTGGCCCAGGAGACAAGACATGAAATGAAGCCTGTCTTCCGACAGGCATTCTTCTGGCTTTCCTTCAAGTGGGATTTTGACTGTAGGATTGGGTTTAAACATTGAATTTCAATTTTGTACACACACACACCGAGAGGCCCTGGGGCAATGGGGGCGTTTGAAATGAACACCAGCCCAAGTCCTCTACCTGCCAAGTGTTCGATTAAGCTGCTTAGGTCTGTTTCCACCATCCTGTCTTTCAAATATTTATGTGGCAGATTATAGGCAAGCTTCAAAGGCAAGGAAATGCAAATCTGTTCTATAAATCATAGAATAACACAGCTGCTGTCTTCCTCAGAGTGACAGCTTACGAATGCCAGCATTTCTGCCGGCAGAAGGGGTGGTGGGTGGTGGGCTTTTTGCTCTCAGCCAGGACTGGTGTGCGTGAGTGCACGTGTGTGTGCGTGAGCACGTGTGTGTGTGTGTATGTGTGCATGTATTAGAGGTACAGGAGAGAATGGGAAGTTCTAACCACATTTGCCTGTTTGCAAAAGAGCAGATTTTATTTGTACTTTTTTTCGCTAATTTCCAAGCAGTTAAGGAGTTAACTAATGTGAAGTAAGGAGTTAACTAATCCTAACAAACTGTGGAGGGATAGGACCTCTCCAGGAGTCTGAGGCAGCCAGGGAGCTAAAGAGGGGAGTAGATTTCAGTTCTGGGGAAACGTACCTAGAACGTAAAGTAAGGCGGAGAGAAGTCACTAAGCGAGAACTTGGAGAATTCCAAAACGAATTTAATTTAGACTAAATGTGTAAAAAAGGAAATTGTGCATTGCAAATAGGTATGCACATCAAGCTCTGCCCCCAGGGTCTTCACAGCCTGCCAGTGGAGGCCCCAGTACACTGAAGATTAGGCTTTTGTGGGCTCTGTTCAGCTGTTGTCCCGAACACATGGATCTGGTACAATGGTGTTCAGTGACACATTAACATCCACCAAGACCAATGCTGGGGTTTATGGTCTTTGCCCAGCAGCTGGGTCTGGCCTGGTGTCATCCTGTACCAGTACCTAGGGAAGGCTACACTCAGCAGTGTGCAGAGGCCCGGGGGAAGGGGTGTACAAGAAGAAATGTGTTGGGAAACAGTTTGCTGGGTATTAGTCAGGATTCTGCTGCAAGTGACTCAAACCCACTTAGGCAAGAGGTGAGTTTTCTGGGTCAGAGAAAGGAGTACTGAATAAACAAATCATGGGGAATGAAGGGATGCGGGTAGCTGGGCTTGGGAGCAGTTGGAACCAACTGGAACACTGCCAGGGCTCCCTGCCATCACCTGTCTTTAATTTTTCTCTGTGTTGTTTTCTAACACGGCTGGCAACCACTAGCAGATTTTGTACCTAATGCCGTTTACCACTATCAAGTCCTATTTTGAACAGTCCCAGGGAAGAACTATGATTGGCTCAAATGGGATCGGGTGCCCATGCCTGGACCAATCAACTCTAGGGAGGGGGTGTGGGGTCATATAAAAACACGGCAGCTCTTACGGTTATGATACTAACAAGGGGAGGTCTTCCTAGCAAAAGGGGTAGGGAAGCTTTGGGCAGACAATCCAATAACCATCTACTATAGCCAAGAGAGGGCTGGAAAAAATAGAACAAAGCAGTGAAAGGGGGCCATGGAAGATGGTGGGATAAATTAATTACATCTTAGAATTCTTCTTCCTTGAAACTCTGTTGCATAGGATTCTTTTTTTTTTTTTTTTTTTTTTTAGTATATGTGCATAGGATTCCTTAATGACACTAAATTCTCCTGGTTCTCTTTTTATTTCTTCTTCTTGATGGCCCTGGATCCTCCTCTTCTCTGCATTGAGGATTCCCTCAAGATTGAAGTCCTTTTGCTCCCTTGTCTCTAGAGAAGACCAATAGACTGCTCCCTTCCAAAGACATGAAAAGCCCTTCCTGTCAGGACCCTCCCCTTACCTTTCAAAAGAAATCTATCCTCGAAAATTGATTCGTCATCTTTAATGCCTTGCTACCCAAAGTGTGGTCCCTGAATCTGTTGTGTCAGAATCCTTGGGAACTTACTGGAACTGCAGGAACTTGGGACTTGCCCCAAACTGCTGAATCCATCTATATTCTAACAAGATGACCAAGTAAATTCATTAATTTAAGATGCATCACTTGAACCAGTTGCAAATTAAACTCATAACCTTTCTGCTCTCAATGCTCAAATAAATATTTCTCCACAATTTTCCCATCAGGGCAAAAGCAACCACTTTCATAATGTTTGGTTTTTTTTTTAAAGATTGGTTTATTTATTTGAGACAGAGGGAGAGAGCACACGTGCATGTGCACGTGCAAGTGGGGCGAGGGGCAGACGGAGAGCATCTTCAGGCATACTGCACTGAGCTTGGAACCCAACTCTGGGCTCCATCCCATGACCCATGAGATCACGACCTGAGCAGAAACCAAGAGGCAGATGCTCAACTTACTGAGCCACCCAGGCACCCCCAAAAGCGGCCACTTTCAAAAACCCAGACTCACAATAACCCTCAAAATTATTTTTTTAATACTTTCTTGTCTTCCTTACCTATAACCAACCCATCATTAATTTGTACCTATTAATCCCATTGTCTCACTGGTCTGCTTTTCTCCACCATGCACTCATCGCCTATCGCAGACTCTAATAGATGCATTTGCCAGGCAGCCTCCTCATTTATAAATTTTTTAAATGGGTCTAATAATACTAGGCCTCATTTACATATTTACATATTATACAAATTTAATGTGTAATTATTTTCATCCTTGTAGGTGTAGTTTTCAACCACGGTTTTGTGAACAGTTGTAGGGAATATTGCAAACAATATATTATGAATTAGAAAGCGCCATAGTTTATGACTGTTTCACCGATGATTATAAGCAGGAGCTTTATTCCCTTTGTTGCAAACCCACCTACGCCAATTTGGTTGTTCCCAATCAGTTAAATGTTGGTAGGCCTCTGTAGTTAGAGTTTGGTGCAGAGGAATATACCACAAAACAAATGAAGTTAAATATGTGAACTCTTCTTTTGATGGCCTTCTTCCATGGTCCTCAGAGGGCCCCCAGCCATCTGTTTACATGGTGGATGTTTTTACAAATTTTGCAGAGGACAGATATTTGAACCACAATCAATTAAGGCACCCTCTCTTTCCTTCATGAATTTCTTTCAGCCAAACCCCTTTTTGCAGTTGGTGTTGGGTGCTATGGGTGTTTTGGGGAACTAGCTAAGGAAAGTTCAGTTGGTAATATATTTAGTTTGGGTTGAGTGGGATGTGTTTGTGTGGTTTGCAGACATTTCCACATACAGTTAACTTACTCTTATCTGTCCTGTGCAGGAATGGTCTTACCACCCACTGGGCAAACTTACCCAGTGACATGATAGGCAAATACAGTACCAGAGGGCCTACCGTGAAATGAATCTATTCTATGGCGCCAGCACTGGATGTATATAGGGAGAGGAAGAAGAGCACGGTTTTATGTGCAAAGCCAGAAGCTAAGTTGTGGAGAGTTTTTCCAATTAAGCACATAAAATGATAATTGGAAGCTTCGGGTCTCATCAACTCTTAGTAAGGGAAATTCTGTTAGGAATACACACTCTGTAGACGTGTGTCTACAATCATAAACATTCCCTGCTATTTTTTTCTTTTTTGAAGACAGTGTGCAAAATCGAATTTATCAGAATTCCTCTATTTATAGGGCACAAGTCTTATGGAAGAACTACACTGAACATGTCCATTAAAGTTGCATATTTTATGAATTAAAAATTAATGACTCACAAAAAAATTCGATCAACCAAGTTAGAGGAAGAATGGAATTATTTTATTTCTATGGAAAATATTACATAATAGTTGTAACTATACTATATAGATCATATATGTCTATATATTATATTATAGCTATTTGACATATCAGCTTTTATTTGTATTATATATCTCTCATTACACATCAGCCATTAATAAAAAAATTATTGCTGTTTTCTGGATCTTTGTGCATTTATCAATTGTTTAAAATGTGGAATTTGCTATTTCTTTTCTCGTTCTATATAAATATTTGCTTTTGAGCCTAATTTTGGTTTTGTTATTTTTAATACTTTTTCCTCCAAGAAGGCCCTCAAATATTGGATCTAACCTCAGCTAGAGGAAGATACCTTGCTACCAGATCACAACAAATGCTGGTGTCAGGTTAAATTTTGCTTCACATAACAAACACGTATGATCAAGCCAGCAGAAGAGCCATCACAAAACCTGTTTGGTAATCTCAGGAAAGACCCAGTTCTGTGTCCTCACAGATGCTCTGGCAGGACATTTCATGGAAAGCTTACATGCAGCAAACAATAGTATTCTAAAGGCAGAATTCTGCTACCATCCACTTGGAGTCAGGAGAACAAGGCTCCTCTGAGAACCTGCACTCAGGATTGTTTAGGGATGGAGCCCAGGTGAGAGGTGAGCACTTGCTGGATTCTCATACCCTGTCCCTACAAGGTGGGAAGCATCTCTATAATATTTTATTCAATCCTCTTCTCTTGACCACCATTCACGGCACCAATAAAAAGCGTTTCTAACATCCAGTATGCTTATGATGATGATAGTTGAGGATAGAAAGACTTCGGGGCTGGAAGACCTTCCAACTTGGGGAAGAGGACTCAGAGGGGAACAGATGTGGGATGGTGAGAGCCATCTGACCTTGTATTTAACCTTGGCCAGTTTTGCCCTTGGTCTCCGTGATGATGTAATCATCCAAGATGACAACCTGGTGCTTCCAGGGGCTTTTGACCCGAGAAGCAAGTCCCTCCCTGTCTGATAGCAAAGCTGGGAGCACGTGAGGCTGGGTGGCTGGCAGCCTTGCTTCCATCCTTGAGAGGAAAGCCACTTGAGGAGCACAAAGGTACCACGCAGCAAGCAGGAAAGAGGGATGAGAAGCGCCCTGAAGGCCTCCAGGTTCCAGTTCTATGGATCACTGATGCCCAACCCTCTTCCTGCCCCTCTTGCTTGGATTACGACTCCACCAATTCTCTGTATTGCTTGAGCTCGTCAAAGTTAAATTTCTCTCATTTTTTTAGACCAAAAATGTTTTAGACAAAGCACTAAATAAGCCAACAGAATTATAGCGCTCCATAAAACAAAAGAAGCGGAAGCAACAAGAAACATGGAGATGTTGTAATTCCCAGGAACAAAATAACCCGGGGAAGGAATCAAATTTGGAGTCCCGGAAGTCCACATACACTTCAGTGTCCGGGGTATAGATCTGAAAAAAGGGACCTTGGACTTTGAGTTCGGGAAGACAAACGTGACTGTTGGTGTGGCGAGTCTTGGAAGATTGGATGGGACGGCCGCAAGGGAAGAGCTCCTTTCTCCTGGTAGGAAGGGGAGGACAGGGGGACCACGTGTGAAGATGAGGACACCTGCCCAGGAGCGCACAAAACGAGGGTAGAGACAGTGGAGAAGACGGACGAGGAGAGACAGGGAAACGAGACTGTGGCACGTGCTCTCGGTCGTGGAACCAGAGGTAAGGAAGGGGTGGCCGGTTTCCGAGCAGTATCACAGCCTGTGTGCGGGGCTCACTCCCGGGGAGCAAGGGGCGGGGCGTGAAAGCACAGCAAGCCGCTCCAGGAAGCAACGAGCACACGCACTCTGGGGCACGAACCACCCTAGATGCCGAATGGATCGACTCAGGGGCAGATGAGTACGGGTTCAAGGTCAATCTCAGGGCAGAAGCCAGGTGACCTGAGTGAGTAAGATCTAGAAAGAGAGCATAAGAGTCAGACGCTGGGAGAGGGAGGAGCCCAGGAGCAGATCCTGGCGAGGTCCCGGGGTGTGTGTGGTTGACGCAAGTGGGCACTTGCAGACAAGGGCTCGTGTGCAATTCCAGCAGATGGCTGTCTGTGTCCAAGCCTTGCTTTTATGCCTGCTCATCCACAGGCGCGTGGCTCTGCCCTGGGGCTCAGGGGCTGAGCGGGCCTTCCGATGGCACATATGACCTCCTTGGCGGGCTCGGCTGCAAGATCCAGTGGAGATGGCTGGAAATCTCATCGTACTAGACACAGGGTGTCTGATCAATTCTCCTCGTGCCGCTGACTATTTCATCTTTTGTAATTTAAAGAAAGAAACAAGAAGTGCTCCCCTGAACCTAACTCGGGGCATCCTGCTCTGTAGACGCCTGTGACAGAGACCCTGAGGGGAGACAGCCTTTGAAAAAGCTGGTGACATCCAGGGCCCGACCGGGTGAGGGCCCTGAACCCACTGGGAAAACAGGTTTTAGAAATGTCCAGATAAAGTTTAGAAATATCCAGAGTAGTTCTCCTCAAGCAGAGAGTCTCGGTGAGCAGGCAGCTCCTAAGGAAAGGGAGGCTAATTGGGGCTAATTGGGACTAATTGTATTTTGTTAACCATGTATTTTGTTAACCAATGAGAGCAAGGAAGCAGAACTCAAATAGTACTTTACTTCCAAATTCTCGGTCGGGAAGCTGGATCTTCAGACTGGAAAAGGCAGAATTAATGCTGGTGAGAGGGAAAGAAGTCACATACAACTGCCATGAGCCGACTTCTTGCACTCACTAAATACCTAAAGGCCCGGCAGGATTTAGCCCCCTCCAAGTGCTCCTCAGATAGGATGCGCCGGGTGCCAGGCTCCAAAGGCTTGTCCATCGCTTCAAATCCCCCCCCGCTGCCAATGACACTCAAGAGCCTAGCCCTCTGCAGGCCCCAGGCAGCCAGGGCTACCACTACTACCTGTACCCAAGCCTCAGGATGAGGGGTGCTGACAGCCTTCCCTCAGCCCCTCAGAGCACAACTGAGACCAATGACCCTCCTCCTAGAACACAAGCTGCACAAGGGCAGGGAGTCTGTGGGATCCCGCTCCACCCTCACTATGTACCCCCAGGGTCTAGAACAGTTCCTGGCAGGTAGCAGGAGCTCAGGAAATCATAACTCTTAACCGGTCTTTTTTTTTTTTTTTTTTTAAGATTTTATTTATTTATTTGAGAGAGAGAATGAGACAGAGAGAGGGAGCATGAGAGGGGGGAGGGTCAGAGGGAGAAGCAGACTCCCCGCCGAGCAGGGAGCCCGACGCGGGACTCGATCCCAGGACTCCAGGATCATGACCTGAGCTGAAGGCAGTCGCTTAACCAACTGAGCCACCCAGGCGCCCCTCTTAACCGGTCTTTACTAAACATTCCAAAATTAAAGATGAGACCGAGAATAAGTAACAACGCTTAAAAGATGTTGCTAATTTTGGGCCTCTCAGGCCCAAATTTAGGAATGCTTTTGTACAAATTATAAAAAATACTCCCCCTGCTTTGAGCAGGCCCATGGCTTTGCATGTAGAAAATACCTTTGTGGAAAGTAAAGGGTTTGCTGGGCTGACAAAATAGAAAACAACGCTTCCCCTCTGCCTGCCCGCCAGGTGGGCAGGTACATTAGAAGGAGACCTCACTTGGAGGGCATGGCTGCAGGCAGAGGGCTTGGTTGGTTGGTAGGTGGTAACTTTGTGTAAAGAATAAGGCTTGCCTTGGGCGCCTGGGTGGCTCAGTTGGTTAAGCGCCTACCTTTGGCTCAGGTCATGATCCTGGAGTCCCTGGATCGAGTCCCACATCTGGCTCCCTACTCAGCGGGGAGTCTGCTTCTCCCTCTGACTCTCTCTCCTCTCATGCTCTCTCTCACTTTCTCTCTCTCAAATAAATAAATAAAATTTTTTTTTAAAAAAGAATAAGGCTTGCCTTAAAAGAAGAAAGGAACAGAGAAGAACTACAAAAACAACTTAAAATGAGTAACAAAATGGCAATAAATACATAACTATCAATAATTACTTTGAATGTAAATGGACTAAACGCTCAAATGAAAAGACATAGGGTGATGAAATGGATAAAAAAGCAAGACCTATCTATATGCTGCCTACAAGAGACTCATTTTATACCTACTGACACCTGCAGATTGAAAGTGAAGGAATGGTGAAACATTTATCACACAAATGGGTGTGAAAAGAAAGCCAGGGTAGCAATACTTATATTGGACAAACAGACTTTATTTTCTAAAAGATTTTTTTATTATTTATTTGAAAGAGAGAGAGTGAGATAGAGAGAGAGAGCACAAGCAGGGGGTGGGGGGAGAGGTAGACGGAGAGGGAGAAGCAGATTCTCCACTGAACAGGAAGCCTGATGTGGGCCTAGATCCCAGGACCCTGAGATCATGACCTGAGCTGAAGGCAGATGCTTAACCGACTGAGCCACCCAGGCGCCCTGGACAAAATATACTTTAAAACAAAGACTGTAACAAAGAAGGACATTATATAATCATAAAGGGAGCAATCCAAGAAGAAGGTATAACAATTGTAAATATTTATGCACCAATATGGGAGCACCCAAATACATAAAGCAGTTAATAACAAACACAAAGGAAGTAATCAATAGTAATACAGTAATAGTAGGGGACTTTAACACCCCACTTACATCAATGGATAAATCATCCAAACAGAAAATCAATAAGGCAACAGTGGCTTTGAATGACACATTGGCCAGATGGATCTAACAGATATATTCCGAACATTGCACCCTAAAACAGAATACATGTTCTTTTTTTTAAGTAGACTCCACACCCAGGATGGAGCCCAACAGGGGGCTTGAACTTACCACCCTGAGATCAAGACCTGAGCCGTGATCAAGAGTCAGAAGCTGAACCAACTGAGCCACCCAGGCACCCTTACACATTATTTTCATGGAGCATTCTCCACAATAGAACACATATTAGGCCACAAAGCAAGTCTCAACAAATTCAAAAAGACTGAAGTCATACCATGCATCTTTTCTGAACACAATGCCATGAAACTAGAAATCAACCACAAGGAAAAATCTGAGAGGAACATAAATACATGGAGGTTAAATAACATGCTATGGAACAATGAATGGGTCAACCAAGGAATCAAAAAGGAAATAAAAAAATACATGGAGACAAATGAAAATGAAAAGGCAAAAGTCTGGAATCTTTGGGATGCAGCAAAACTGTTCTAAGAAGGAAGTTTATAGCAATACAAGTCTACCTCAAGAAGCAAGAAACATCTCAAACAACCTAACCTTATACCTAAAGGAGCTGGAAAGCAAAGAACAAACAAAACCCAAAACTAGTAGAGGAAGGAAATAATAAAAATTAGAGCAGAAATAAGTGAAATAGGGGCTCCTGGGTGGCTCAGTTGGTTAAACGTCTGCCTTCGGCTCAGGTCGTGATTCCAGGGTCCTGGGATCGAGTTCTGCCTGCATCGGGCTCCCTGCTCAGCAAGGAGCCTGTTTCTCCCTCTGCCTGCTACTCCCTCTGCTTGTGCTCTTTCTCTCTGACAAATAAATAAAATCTTTTGAAAAATAAATAAATAAATGAAATAGAAACCAAAAAATAATAGGACAGGTCAATGAAATCAGGAGCTGGTTCTTGGAAAAGATCAACAAAATTGATAAACCTTTAGCCAGACTTATCAAAAAAGAGAGAAAGGACTCAAACAAAATCAGAAATGAAAGAGGAGAAGTAACAACCCACACCACAGAAATATAAACAATTATAAGAGAATATTATGAAAAATTAAATTGGACAACCTAGAAGAAATGGATGAGTTCCTAGAAATATATAACATCCCAAAACTGAATCAGGAAGAAATAGAAAATTTGAACAGACCAACTATCAGCAATGAAATTGAATCAGTAACCAAAAAACTCCCAATAAACAAAAGACCAGGAGCAGACAGCTTCACAGGTGAATTCTACCAAACATTTAAAGAAGAGTTAATGCCTGTTCTTCTCAAACTACGCCAAAAATCAGAGGAAGAAAAGCTTCCAATTTCATTCTATGAGGCCAGCATTACCCTGATACCAAAACCAGATAAAGACACTACAAAAAAGAGGACTACTGGCCAACATCTCTCATGAACATAGATACAAAAATCCTCAACAAAATATTAGTAAACAAAATCCAAAAATACATTTAAATAATCATTTACTGCAATCAAGTGGGATTTATTCTTGGGATGCAAGTGGGGTTCAATATTTGCAAATCAATCAACATGAGGTATCACATCAACAAGAGAAAGGATAAGAATCATATGATCATTTCAACAGATGCAGAAAAAGCATTTGACACTGTACAACATCCATTCATGATAAAAGCCTTCAACAAAGTAGGTTTAAAGGGAACACACCTCAACATAATAAAGACCATATATGAAAAACCCACAGCTAGCATCATGCTCATTGGTGAAAAACTGAGAACCTTTCCCCTAAGGTCAGGAACAAGACAAGGATGTCCACTCTCACCACTGTTACTCAAAAGAGTACTGGAAGTCCTAGCCACAGCAATCAGACAACAAAAAGAAATAAAAGGTATCCAAATTGGTCAGGAAGAAGTAAAACTCTCACTATTTTCAGATGACATGATACTATATATAGAAAACCCTAAAGACTCCACCAGAAAACTGAATTCAGGAAGGTCACAGGATACAGAACCAATATAAAGAAATCCATTGCATTTCTATACACTAATGATGAAGCAGCAGAAAGAGAATTTAAGAAAACAGTCCCATTTACAATTGCACCAAAAATAATAAAATACCTAGAAATAAACTGAACCAAGGAGGTGAAAGACCTGTACTCTGAAAACTATGAAACATTGATGAGAGAAATTGAAGACAACACAAACAAATGGAAAGACATTCCATGCTCATGGATTGGAAGAACAAATATTGTTGAAATGTGCATATTACCCAAAGCAATCTACAGATTTAATGCAATCTCTATCAAAATACCAATAGCATTTTTCACAGAGCTGGAACAATCAATCCTAAAATTTGTATGGACCCACAAAAGACGTTGGATAGCTAAAGCAATCTTGTAAAACAAAAACAAAAACCTGGAGGCATCACAATTCCAGACTTCACGTTTTATTATAAAGCTATGGTCATCAAAACAGTATGGCACTGGCACAAAAGTAGACACAGATCATTGGAACAGAAAAGAAAATCCAGACATGAACCCACAACTATATGGTCAATTAATCTTTGACAAAGCAGGAAAGAACATCTACTGGGAAAAGGACAGTCTCTTCAACAAATGGTGTTGGGAAAACTGGACAGCCACATGCAAAAGAATGAAACTGGACCACTTTCTTACACCATACACAAAAGTAAACTCAAAATGTGTTAAGGATCGGGCGCCTGGGTGGCTCAGTTGGTTAAGCGACTGCCTTCGGCTCAGGTCATGATCCTGGAGTCCCAGGATTGAGTCCCGCATCGGGCTCCCTGCTCAGCAGGGAGTCTGCTTTGCCCTCTGGCCCTCCCCCCTCTCATGTGCTCTCTCTCTCTCTCTCATTCTCTCTCTCAAATAAATAAATAAAATATTTTTAAAAAATGCATTAAGGATCTAAATGTGAGACCTGAAATCATAAAAATCCTAGAGGAAAACACAGGCAGTAATTTCTCTGACATTGGCCATAGCAACGTTTTTCTAGATAGGTCTCCTGAAGCAAGGGAAACAAAAGCAAAAATAAACTATTGGGATTATGTCAAAATGAAAAGCTTCTGCACAGCAAAGGAAAGAATCAACAAAACTAAAAGACAACCTACTGCATGGGGGAAGGTATTTACAAATGACGTATCTGAGAAAGGGCTAGTCTCCAAAATATATAAAGAGCTTATATAACTCAACACCAAACCTCTCAAATAATCCAATTAAAAAATGGGCAGAAGACATGAACATGTATTTCTCCAAAGAAGAAATACAGATGGCCAACTGACACATGAAAAGATGCTCAACATCACTATCATCAGGGAAATGCAAATCAAAACCACAATGAGCTATCACCTCACACCTGTCAGAATGACTAAAATAAAAAATTAAAGAAACAACAAGTGTTGGCAAGGATGTGGAGAAAAAGGAACCCCTCGTGCACTGTTGGTGAGAATGCAAACTGGTGCAACCACTCTGGAAAACAGTATGGAGGCTCCTTAGAAAATTAAAAATAGAAATACCATATGATCCAGTAATTCCAGTATTAGGTATTTACCCAAAGAATATAAGAACATTAATTCAAAAAGATATATGCCCCCCTATATTTACTGCAGCATTATTTACAATAGCCAAATTATGGAACATCCCAAGTGTCCATTGACTGATCAATGGATAAAGAAGATTGTGTTATACAAGGGAATATTACTCAGCCATAAAAAAGAATGACATCTTGCCATTTGCAATGACATGGATGGATCTAGAGAGTATAATGCTAAGCGAAATAAGTTAGAGAAAGACAAATACCATATGATTTCACTCATGTATAATTTAAGAAACAAAACAAATGAATATAGGGTGAAACAAAAGAGAGGAAAACTCTTAACTCTAGAGAACACAATGATGGTTACCAGAGGAGAGGTGGGTGGGGGATGGGTGAAACAGGTGATGGGGATTAAGGAGGGCACCTGTGATGAGCACCAGGTGATGCATGGAAGTGCTGAATCACTCTATTGTACACCTGAAACTAATATATAACACTTAACTATACTGGATTTAAAATTTTTTAAAAATAAAAAATATATAAAGTGAAATATGTGCTAACAATGCGAAAAATTAAAAAAAAAAAAAAAAGTGTCCTGAAGCTGCCAATTACCTTTTAAGAAAGTGCTGAGTGACACAGTTGGTTAAGCAGCCGACTCTTGATTTCAGCTCAGGTCATGCTCTCAAGGTCATGAGATGGAGCCCCTGTCCGGCTCCATGCTGAGTGTGGAGCTTGCAAGATTCTTTCTCTCCCTCTCCCTCTGCCCTTCCCCCCTTCCACTCATGTGCTCACTCTCTCTCTCTCTTAAAAAAAAAAAAAAAGAGAGAAGAAGAAAGAAAGTGCTGAGTGACAGCTAAACCAAAACATGGAACAATTAGGGTGGGACTGCCTCTTAAAACAATGGAGAATTTTTCCCTCTGAGCGGTGTAGTGAATTATATTTGACACACCTTCTCCAGATGGGTGAAGAAATAGACATATTTTGAGGTCCCAGAAACTTGACTTGGCTTTTATCCTTGTTATATATAATATTCTTATGAAAATGATATGATGTTCATGCTGCTGATGAAATGATTTTGATAATCCTGTAAAACGTATCACACATTTTTACATATTGAGAAGGATAAATAAAAAGAGGTGAAATAACAAAAAAAAAAAAAAGAAAGATAAGACCTGCCCTTCTCCCAGCAGGGGCCGCCCCGCCCCAGAGTGGACACAGCCCGGTTCTTGGACGTGTGGCTTGGTGTTGCCCCTTGGCCAGGCGCCTGTGTTCCGTGGACAAGCCGCTGTCTTCTGACAGGACTCTTGTCGTGCCGATGTGTGGCAGGAGCCGACACAGCTGCCTGTTTGCAAGCCTGCGGGAGTCAGGCCAGCTCTGCCTAGAATCCCAGCCCCACCCCACCCGAGGTTTGTGAAAGGGCAAGAGGTTCTCGGGCCTGCCTTCCTGCGCTCAATCCTGTCCCGACACCTGCTCTTTGGTGACTAGTGACGGGCATCCATTCGCCCCAGGAAACCAGCCCTCATCCCATCTTTGATCTTGTCCTGCAGTGACCAGTAGAACAGTCCAGAACACAGTAGTCCAGAGGGCTTTCCGTCATGTCATGAGGAGGACAGGAACTGTCTGCCCCAATTATAGTGTTCTGAGCGTCCTTCATTTTCTTTATAGTCTCTCTTCCAGGAGAGGTTAACACTCTGCCTGGATGTCCCTGACAGTCTTCTGGGACCTCAGCTCCCGCCAACAATTGCTCAGGCAAAAAATACTTTCCACTCTGCAAGCATAAGCAAACACTCTAATTCCCAGCATTTGCACAGAGCTAAGAAATATTTCTCCCCTTCTCTGAAAGCAAGATCACAGAGACTGAACTCAGACTTCAGTGTGTACAAAAACAGACCCACCAAAACAAAACATTTATCGGCCAAACCTTAAATCACCATCCAGACTAATAATGACTTTCATTGTTCCAAAGAGCACACACGAGGCGCTTGCTTCGTGTGTGTGTGTGTGTGTGTGTGTGTACGTAACAAAATGACTCACAAAGTGCGACCGAAGGGTTGATTGTCTGGATGGATTTAACCCACTGTCTTCTTTCTGGACAAAGACAGGCACAGGTGTGAATGGCAATTTCCTCAGATGCTATCCATATACATGATTCTCAAAGAACATGGCAGGTGTCAGCCTCATCCAGGAAACGCCCATCACAAAGAAATAACAAAGGGAATTTAAAAGAGCTTCTTACTATTGGAAATGGCGTCAAGTTTCATGGTCTGAAACTATTTTAACCCTTGGATGCGGAGACATCTTGCAAATGTCACTGCTGAGTTCTGCCAATAATAATCTTTAAGGGGCTTTAGGAATGAAACTGGTGCTGTAAGACTAGACCCAGGTAAAGGTCCTGAGTGCAAACAGTGGAAGAGGGTGGACTCCGAAAAGCACAGAACGACAAGCAACGTAGCTTCCAGGTAAAATTCATGAATAAGCTGTCGAAAGGGAATTTATGAGCACTTATAAAAGGAAGTCGTGATTTCTAGGAGCCCGTATAGATTCACCCATAATGTTAAGGCCTGGTAACCATTTTTTCTCTTTTTTTTTTTTTTTAAAGATTTTATTTATTTATTTGACAGAGGGACACAGCGAGAGAGGGAACACATGCAGGGGGAGAGGGAGAAGCAGGCTTCCCGAGGAGCAGGGAGCCTGATGCGGGGCTCGATCCCAGGACCCTGGGACCACGACCTGAGCCGAAGGCAGACGCTTAACGACTGAGCCACCCAGGCGCCCCCATTTTTTCTCTTGTTGAGAGGACTATTGAGCTCAGGGAATTCTGAGACGGGGGTCTGCGTTTCGGGAAGAGAGCAGGATTATGCACTCCATCCCTGACCCTATAAATTACAGATTGTAAATTGGCAGCCCATGGTGCCCTGTGTTTTGTTTGGCTCTGCCCAGCATTTCTGATGCTTTTGATTCAGCTGCCAACATTTAAAAAGAGGGAGTATGGCAGGTCGTATTCTTGCCCCCGTTGTCCCCTGCCCACCCCCAGCCCCCTGCCTGCCGGTGGCCACGTGAGCGGCAGGGTCTCCTGGTGAAAGGCGGAGAAGCCGGCCTTTGGGCTCCTCCCCTTGCTCGGGCTTGGCCAGGGCACCTGCTTTGGCTGACGGAGTGCGGGCACCAGTGACCCGTGCCCCCTGGGAGCCGTGGCTTGAAGAGGCACTGCGTGGGGGGCCTGCTCTTCAGCCTGGACCCTGGGAAGGGACAACCGTTCAGAGCGGAGCCATCCCTGCCAAGATGCAACAGGAACAGAAATGAACTCTTATAGGTATAAGCCCCTGATACTTGGGGCTGTTTGTTTCTACAGCCCTAACCTGGAAAAATTGACGGATAGAGGAGATATCCCATAAGAATCTGGCTCTTTCACTGTTCTTGAAGAGTCAGAAGATCGATGACCCAGGCCCCCACCCCCATGGCAACAAATGGCTGGAGGTGAAGGATGGCTCCCCTCTTTGTGGAGACAGATCACCATCTGCCCACTTTATTTTTTTTTAATTTTTATTTTTTGCAGTTTTCTTTTCTCGTTTTTTAGTTTTCTCTTTTTTTAGTTTAAATTCAGTTTAATTAACATAGAGTGTATTATTAGTTCGAGAGGGAGAGTCCAGGGATTCATCAGTTGCCTATAACACCCAGTGCTCCTTCCATCACGCGCCCTCCTTCATGCCCATCCCCCCACCCTTATTCACTCACCCCTCCTCCCATTCCTAGAATCCTCAGCAAGTGCTCCATGGGTAGGGGAGCTTGGAGCATGATGGAAATGAAGGGGTCGCGAGTTCTGCTGCTGTGGGGACGCCGCCACATGGAAGCTACTAAGAGTCTGGGAAGGCCCACTGCTGACATTTGGGTGACTACGGCTACCCATCCGACACCTCCTGACTTCCTTGGGCTTCGCCTACTCGGAGAATGGCAACCCCACTCATCTGAAATGCAGCAGCATTGTCTATACATCCTACATGTCCCCTCTCTGGATACCCGTTGCGTGCCAGGACCCTAAACGTGTAAGTTACAACATGACGGACCCGATGCCTGGGCCTCCCAAACATCCTCCCTTCAGTGGCGGCCCCAGGCCCCTGGTGCCTTCATAGGCACTGTTTTGTGATCCATCCGGGTCCCCTGTCCCTGCAGGGTCCCTGCTGGACAGTGAGAGAAGGCGAATGCAGAGATCAAGAAGGATTCAGAGATCCACTTCTTTTTTTTTTTTTTTTAAGTAGGCTCCACGCCCAGCATGGAGCCCAACGTGGGGCTTGAACTCACCACCCTGAGATCAAGACCTGAGCTGAGATCAAGAGCCAGATGCTTAACCGACTGAGCCACCCAGGTGTCCCTCGGAGATCCGCTTTTTGAAACTGCAGCTTTCTCCTGGAGCCCACGGTTTTATGAAAGGAGACCCAGCCTTCACCCACCTCCTCACCTGGCACAGGGAGGAAAGAAGTGGGAAGAGCATTCCGGGCTCCCCGTGGCTAGAGCTAGGCTCCGCGGGTTGTGCTGTTTTCCAACGGTGAGGTGCTGAGGTCCTGGACTACCCCCAGGATGTCCCGATATATTCGCCTCCTCTGGCCACTCATCTCACGCCCATGCCAACCCCATCTGCTGCCAGGAAGAGCCTCATAAAACGCACCCCTGATCATGCCATTCCCCTGCTCCCCCCTCTCCCGCCTGGTTCCCATTGCTTTCAGGATACAGTTCAAGCGGCTTAGCACACCAAGCAAGTCTGGTCACGATCTGGCCCCACGGGCCTTTCTGCCCTCCCCTACCCCCTCCCCTACCCCACTTCCCACCTGCCCCTGAGTTCACACCGTGTCAAGCGGCTCAGGGTTCTGCAAACCCACCAGGCTGTGGCACGTCTCCTGGTCTCCCCTAAGCCAGGAGCACCTCTCCTAGTTTCTTCTCACAGCCAGTCCCTCCTGGGTGTTGCCTCCTTTGGCAAGCTTCCCCGGGCCCCTCGGGTGAATTCTGAGGCCCGGCCCCTGGGATTCTGAGCAGCCTGGGCTCCCTGCGACAGAGGAGAGTGGTTCTCACGGAGTGCTGATGCCCGTGGCCCACAGCCCCCCCAGGAGAGCCTGGTGTCCACAGTGCCTCTGCTATCAAATGATACTTTTCTTAAAGACCCTTGGGATTGTTCATCTGTTCATTCATTCATTCGTTTATTCACTCGTCAAACATTTACACTGGGCTGAGTGCATGGGAACTTCCATTCCAGGGCAGTAAGAAAGACGGCAGACAACTCAGGCACTGAACGATAAGCTAGTAAATAAAGACCACGTCAGGGGACGATGTGTGTTATGAGGAAAACTAAAACAGTACAGGGCAGGTGGAGCTGGGGTAGCAGGTGATCTGCTCTCCTACTCAGGGACGTCTGAGAAAGCCTTTCGGATGAGAAGGCATTTGAAGAGGGAGCTGAAGGAAGTGAAGACTCAAGCAGATATTCGGGGAAGAGCATTCCGGGCAGAGGGAACGGCAAGTGCAAAGGTCCTCCGTTTGGGTAGTACTGACTGTGCGGGCAAACAAATCCCAAAACTTCATGGTAAAAATCTGGCCCGATAAATGTTTATCTCTTGCACATGTTCCAGCCCAGTGCTGTGCTGCTGGGTGATGGGTCCTTCCTTTGGGTGCAGAGACTCACATGCCTTCTATCCTGTGGTTTTCCCATGTCCAGGGGCCTCGGAGACCTCCCGATGAAGTGGGCGGAGGGGGAGGACAGTAGGCACAAACGGTCCCTCTGACGTGCGCCCCCCAGTGGAAGTGACAAGCCCTGTTTCCTGTTATTTCATCAGTGGGAGCCAGCCCGGGGTCTCCCCCTGAATGCCAGGGGCCCGGCTGGGCCACTGCCTACCAGCAGCGAGGCCGCACTGTGGATGGGCATACGGGGGGCCAGCTAGCCACCTCTGCCCACGAGGGGGGACAGTGCCTGGCAGTTCGAGGCGAAGTAAGGAGTCAGATGTGACCGAGGCAGAGGGAGCCCGGTAAAGCGAACAGGTCAGGGAGGTAATAGGATGGGCAGTGAGCAGATGATGTAGGGCCCTGCAGGTCACTTAAAGGACTTTTGGGTTTTATTCTCTGTGAAATGGAAGCCCTCAGAGGGTTGGGAGCAGGGCAGTGGCATGAAATGGCTTATACTCCAAAGGGGCGCTCTGGCCGCAGTGTGGAGACTGGACTGCTGAGGACCGGGTGGGGGGTGGGGGGCACGGGCAGGCAGAAGTGTCTAGAAGTGTCTAGGGTGCTCCTGCAGGGGCGAGATGATGCTGTCCCGGACCAGGTGGCAGGGCAGGGGGAGTGCAGACCCTCCTAGAGAGAGCTCCAAACGGGATAGGACTACGGCCTCTCACGGACTCCCACTCCTGCCTTCTAAGCCAGGGTCAGAGAGCATTTTCGGCTTTACGGGCCACGTGGTGCCAGCTACAGCCCCTCAGCCCTGCTGCTGTTGGGTGAACCAGCCACCAACAGTATGTAAATGAACGAGCCTGGCCATGTGCCAATGCAGCTCGGTTTAGGAAAACGGGCGGTGGGCTGGCCACGATCGCGGACCCCGACGCACCAGTCACGCGGCCCCGGGCGGACCGGTCCTCCGTCCCTGGTCGAGGCAGCGGTGGCGGGTGCGGCACGTGACTGAGGGCTCTGTCACTGCCGAAAGTCTGGGCGACAGCCACTCCCCAGGAACTGAATTTCTCGGAGTAACGCTTGTGGTGTAAGAATGAATCACGGCTTCCCACCGCCTCCGAGCAAGTTCTCTCTTGACAGAGGAAATGGCTTTTGGCAAGCCCTTTTTTTTATTATAGTTCAGGCTCATCAGCTATTCTTCTATAACTAAATACCTTTATTATGTGTAATTAAGGCAGCAGCTGAGAAAAGATGCAAATGTGCTCTGAAAAACTGACTTCGCAGCAGCCGAAGCTCTGCCACCTTTTTAAAAAGTTGAAACCGAAACAGTTCGGCGTGTGCCAAGATGGGAGGAGGAGGGAATAGAAGCTGAAGAGAGAAATGAGAAGACCAGGGGGCTGCAGCGTGGTGCTCAGGCATTCCTACCAGCCGAGCGGGCCCCCGCTGGGACTCCAGGGAGCGGCCTCCGGGCCCAGCCGGCTGGGCCCCCAAGGTCACAGGCCAGACGCCGCAGAAACGTCGCAAGCTACCGCCTTTCCAACTACCAGGGTATTCTCTTTCTCAGAATTCCTTCCACTTCTTCGATTTGTGTGGGGTGACAAGACAGAGCAACTGGGGAACACAAAAGGAGGCTGGAGGAAGGAAGAGAACATCTCCTCGCCTCATTTATGATGAGGAATGGAAGCCAGAAGCAATCCATTCCTGTGGCACTGGCTTGTCCAACAGAACTTTCCGTGCAGTTGTAAATGTCATGTATCTTCACGATTCAGTAGGATGGCCACTAGCACTTACGTGTGGCTACTGAGCACTTGACATGTAGTTAGTGCGACGGGGCCATCAAAGCACATTCTAGGGGGTGCCTGGGGGGCTCAGTCGGTTTGACGTCTGCCTCCTGCTCAGGTCATGATCCCAGGGTCCTGGGATCAAGTCCTGCGTTGGGCTCCCTGATCAGCGGGGAGCCTGCTTAGGTTTCTCCCTCTCCCTCTGCCCCTCCCCCCTGCTCATGCGCTCTCTCTCTCTCTCAAATAAATAAATAAGATCTCTTTTAAAACAACCCACACTCTATTCTAATGACCATACATAGCTACCGGTGGCCAGTGGGCACTGTATGGGACAGCAAGCTGCAGTGTGTTGGTTAGGAACGTAGGTTCAGGGGTCAGACCCAGGTTTCAATGCTGGCTTCCCACTTTCTAACTGTGACCAGGCCAGATACTCACTGCCCCTTATCTTTGGCTTCCTCATTTGCAGGCGGGGTACGATTGTGTCTATTCATGAAGTAGCTCTGAGAACGAGGTTAGGGAGTGGAGATAAAGCACTTCCCATAGGCCTGCCAGAAGGTAAACACCCAGTACCTGCTTATTCAGGACCTCATAGGATCCACACCCACCTTCTAGATATTTCAGAAAGGTCGCTCCTAAGTCACTTGTGCTGGTTTCACATGATTCCACCTAAATTTGACTGGGGAGAGAGATGAAGGGGGGCAGAAGGAGAGCCAGAGGTCACAGACCAGACCTTTGACTCCCTCTGGTCATCTTTGAGGGGGCAAAGACTGCTAGTTGCTCACTCAATCTTTGGGGGGCAGTGTGACCAGCTAAAGACCTGTTTCCCAGGCTGTCCTGCAGTTAGGGGTAGTCAATAAGATGTAAGCAGACACGTTAGCTGTGACTTTCAGGAAGTCTTTGGAGGCATCAGACAGTTTGTACGTGCCCTTTTGCCTTTTGTCCGTTCACCATTCCTCCTACCTCCCATCAGGAAGGCAGACATGATGGCTGGAGCTCCAGCAGCCTTGAGGAGCTGTCCTTGTGCATGAAAACCCTGAAGTACTACAGACGGAAGAGCACAAACAGAAGAGGCCTGGGTTCACGTACATTAAAAAACCACCATACCAGCCTGGGACCACTCATCCCCAGATTTCTCTTATATACAAGAAAACTTTGTATCATGTTTATGTCATTATTCCTTTTATTTTCTTATATGCGGCAGAACCTAATATAAGCTATGACTAATTATTCCCGAGCAGCACTTAATTCTACAAGTCTAGGTTTCTATGGCATGTATGTGATGAAACAAAGACCTTGAGATCAATTCCATCCTTGTTTCCTAATTCCGCCTGCAGGGGGCACCTAAACCCTCTGCAACATTAGAAATCATCTCTTCTGGCCAATCTTTTTTTTTTTTTTTTTTTTAATCATCAAGCCTGTTTGCTTCTTTTTTCTTCTATCAGTCTTATGTTTCAAAATAAGCCCCCCCTCCATCGATTCAGTCATAACTGGTTTATTCATCATGACATTTAACAACCGTAGTGGACATTTGTCATTTGGGGGGCTGTCCAGCAGCTGATCCTCTTTCTCTATTTGGGGAATTCTCCTGACACAATAGAGTTTCTGAGGACCTGACACTTGTTGTCCCTGTCATGAGCTGGACATGAGCACAGAAAGCTGAAGATGAGCCAACTGGATGGTCTGACCTGGGACTTTGCATCCAGAGTGAGGGGCCCAGAGCACCAGCCGTGGTTTGGGATTCATTCCTCCAGGCAGCAACATCCTGTGCCCCAGAGGGCTGGTTCCAGGGGCTCAGGGTCTAGTGTCTGGTGGCAATCCCACTCGGCCGCTGCTGTGGGGTGACCCCTGCTGAGCACCCCATTGCTCAGCTTTCTCTGCTTACTGCCCATTTCCAGAGCCTGGCTGGTCCTCCTGCTTTTCTCTTTCTTCTGGAGCCAGCTAACACTGTTTCAATGCACTTGCTTTTTGCTCAAGTCAATCAGACTTGGTTTCTATTCTTTGCAATCAAGAATCCTGACTGATGCACATGCTGAGTGACATGATTTTACCTGTGATACCACACAGAACTGCCATCGTTCCAGCCGGATGAGGACACACTGTTTACATTGGCCAGTGCAGCCTCAACTGTATACTTTCTTTTGAGCTTTTAAAAACATTGAGTCTTGTTTACTCTACTTCTCCATTTTTCCCACTGTGACCCTTTAAGGACTGGGAACTCAAGCCTGGAAACCACTGATATCACTGTATTTCCTCGTTTTACAGATGACAAGTGGAATCCCAAAGAACTTCTCAGTGAGGGTCACTATCCATTCACTCTTGCACTTGCTTGGCTCAAAGTCAGGACACTCTCTCAAGGAGCTCAAAGTCAGGTAGGAAGGAGGGTGATTCGAGTGCGCGCAGAATTCTGCCCTTCCGGAGAAGAGCTCTGGGAGAACCACAAAGACCCAGATACCATGGAAAAGGGCAGGTGAAGATATTCAGAAGAGACGTGTAAGTGAGAAAGGCAGGAATGTGATGCAGGTTTCAAGAACCCATGCACAGTGGATGAAAGCAGGAACGTGGCTAGGTAGCTGGAAGCACCATAGATGTGAACCTCTGTTCTGGGCCAGATGAGGAGGTGTGCCCAGAACAAGATGGGGCGCAAGCGTGGGGAACCCAAGAAGACATTTAGTAGAAAGCTTCCAAAGTCAGAGAGTGAAATCAATACGTGCTTGCATCCTCAGAAACATCTGGAGGTGCAAAATAAACTTTTGAAAGATTATTCACTTTATTTTTTTATTTTTATTATTTTTTAAAGAATTTATTTATTATTTGAGAGAGAGCGCGCATGAGAGAGGTGAAGGGCAGAGGGAGAAGCAGACTCCCCGCTGAGGAGAGCCCAATGCGGGACTCCATTGGGGGCTTGATGCAGGGCTCGATGAGGTGCTCGATGCGGGGCTCAATGCAGGGCGTGATGAGGGGCTCGATCCAGGGACTCCGGGATCATGACCTGAGCCAAAGGCAGATGCTTAGCAGACTGAGCCACCCAGGTGCCCCCAGATTATTCACTTTAAAAATGGAGTCTTCACTTGAAAGAGAGGAAGACACATCTGTTTCCTAGGGTTCCAGGAATTTTGCTTTGCTGATTTCTTTTCTACAACATTTTAAGGCAGGATGATTATGCCCATCTCACAGATTAGAAACCGAGGCTCAGACAGGTGACGCATCCAGTCCAAGTGGCAGTTTGTAAGGGGTGGCCTGAGATGTCTGGCTCCAAAGGCCCCGTGTTTCCCTGTCCTGCCCGGCCACCTCCCACAGAGCTCGTTCCCACAGAGCTCCTTGAAACAACGGAACAGGGGCGCCTGGGTGGCTCAGTCGTTAAGCGTCTTCCTTCGGCTCGGGTCATGATCTCAGGATCCTGGGATCGAGCCCCGCATCGGGCTCCCTGCTCAGCGGGAGGCCTGCTTCTCCCTCTCCCACTCCCCCTGCTTGTGTTCCCTCTCTCGCTGTGTCTCTCTCTGTCAAATAAATAAATAAAATCTTTAAAAAAAAAAAAAAAGAAAAAACGGAACACTCGAAATGCATTTGGAAGGCACTTCTCAACCGAAGAGACTCAATTTGCAAAGATTAGATTTGCACACCATTCTGAGAACACATCCGTCGCCCAAAGCATTATGCAACAATATAAGGATAAATAGCATGGGTCCCATACAAAAAAGAGGAAAATAAGAGAGGAAGTGTGGTTAATTAATGCAGTAGAAAGGGAAACACACAGGGGCAGAAGCACGCGCCCCCGCAATGTGATACAATAAAGCGGCTTCATTAGGAAGACAATTTATGTGGTAGGAGAGATAATAGCAAGAGAGAGGAAAAATGTAAAAACAAATTAGTCTCCTAGAAAACACCGATTTGAAACTATTTTATAATGATGGACTGGTAAGAAATCCCTCTGCAGTAAACAGCCACGGAACTCTTGCTTTTAGAGATCTTAAAAAATAGGTCAGCTTCTCCAGGTTGGGCAGCTTTATGTGTGATTTTTTTCCTCTTCCTTTTCGGGTGAAGGGGCCAGCTGGGAATTTTCAAAGGCTCCCTTTCGTTTAGGATTCTAAGGTTCCACTCATGGGCCTTTCTGTGACTGTCACTTTTTAAAGCTGGTTAACTCGGTGGCTCTATTTTTTTTTCCCCCTCTAAATTCCCCCACAGGGCTTGAACTGAATCAGACCACATTTGGAGTCGCGTGTCGCCTTCTGGGCACCACATTTTAAAAGGGACGTTGACCTGCTCCCTGCCTCTAGAGAATGGCACCAAGACAGATGGGTGGAAGTTGCTCAGAGATCAATTCTGACTCAATATGAGAAAAGCCTATCTCCTGCTATCAGAGCCCTCTGACAATGGAACTGGCTGCTTTTTGAGACAGTTTGCTCCCAGGGATTGGAAACACTGAAGCAGGGGGTGTTTTAACAGCTGTCAAAGTTGCTTTGGAGGAGATTTTCTTTCTTTCTTTTTTTTTTTTTACTAAGTTTCCTTTCAATTCCAACGCTGTATGATTGATTGATCCAATAACTCTTCAGTATGTTTTACCAAGTCAATAGCTCCTTTTTAGGTCTTTTGTCTTCATCATTAGCCTCTTCCCTTTCCATCAAAGGGAGGGAGAAAAAAAGGCAGTTGGCAAAAACAATGTAGAATGACAGAAACCTTTGCAACATCAAGGTCTTATTGTCATCTCACAATGCTGCGTTTCCTCCACTGGGGAGGCAGGAGGCAATGTGGCCTGTTGAGGATCAAAGTAGACGTCTGGAGCCCAGTCAGGGTGATGGGGACAGTGCTAGGACCTCCAGATGGTCCCTGGGCAGGTCCACGTGCAACAGCAAGGGCAGCCCAGGCTGAGTGAGGCCATGCCAACTCTTCAAGGGTCCCCATCTTGGCTAATGGCCCCTCTCCCCATCCAGATACATGACCCTCCCTGTACCCCCACCTCACCCCACTATACTCAGTCCATTACCATGTCCTGCCCACTTCCCATCCATCTTCACGACCTCTGTGCTCTCCAAGTGCCTCCCCCATCTGTCATCCGAACCTGCACCCAGGCCACGTGGCCTCCCTCCAATGTGTTGACGCAAATCCGAGCCCCCGTGTCTCCCAACTGCTCACACCGCTGCTGGGATGAAGAAGCTTGGCCTCAGCCCCACCTGTCCAGGCACCTGTCTGCTTCCCTTCACGCCCCTTATCCCAGCCCTTGCCCTCTCAACCCACTCACACTGACCTTCTTTCCCCCATGAGTCCTCCCCACATGGGGCCTTTGACCCTGTTCTTGTCTCTGCCTGGGGCAAATGCTCTTCCGCCCTCTTGGCCTAGTAAAGGCTCACCAGTCCTTCCCATCCCAGGTCAGTGGTGCTTCCTCAGGAGGTCTCCCTCACCCTCTTGACCAGACCATGTCCTCCTGGGGTCCAAGGGCACAGTGCCCACACCCCTCCTCCCCAGAACTTCTCCCATTTACAGGTATCCCTCTCTTTCTGTGATGATTTTGTCTCTGGGATAGTGGGAGCCATGCCTGTGTGCTTGGCATGGAACCCCCCGAATGAATGAATGAACAGAAGCTGTGTGAAGTACTCTGTGCTTCCGGCGGCTCTCAGAGGCTTAAGAACCACCTAGACACAGGAGGTGGTCATCAATATGGCCCTCCAGCCCTTGGATGTCCTCCTCCACCACCCCCACTCCTCTGTAACTAGCAAGTCAGAAAGTCTATTGCTTGGTTAAGCCTTGTCCTCACATTTCAGTCTTCTTTGTAAGGCAAGTAAGGGAGGTGAGAGTGTCCCTAAACTTGAGTTTAACCAACAGTTCAATCTATTCCTAAAATTCTCTCTCGAGCAAGAAATATCTGACTTACAAAAGAATATTAGGCTGCAGAGGGTGGAGACACTGGAAAGATTTAGAAAGGAAAAGGAATGACTGTGTACTGGATGCCACATGCTGGTGGTGCCTCTTGGCCTTTGCCCATGGGGTTCTGCTGTCTGAAATATGCTCCTCTGCCTCTTGTCAAAACACTAGTCATTCAGCAGAAGCAAGCACAGGAGACTTCTAGAAGCCTTCACTGGTTTCCCCTAGCAGAGTGGCTTCCTTGTCCTCCGAGCTGTCGGGGCACCTTGTCCGTACGTCCACCGTTGTGGCATTTATCACGTCATCTTGCAAAGGCCTGTTTATATGATGTTGCCCTTACTGGGCTGTGAGCTGTCTGAGAGCAACACCCTTATCCCCACACCGTTATCCCCAGGGCCTGTCCCAGTACCTGATTGTACCGGTCAGCACTTCTGGTAGCAAGCCAGACAAATCAACTTCATCTCCTCCCGTAAGCAGATAAAGACAAGCCACTCTTGTTTGCTTAGCACATGCTCCAACCTCTCTGCAGTTCCTCCAATTTCTCAAAAACATGACAACTTTGTGGGCGAGCCCTTCACAGGGAAAATAAGCCAATAGCTGGGCATTGACCACCGAATGAATAGTCAGCTCTGGAGAAGAGGGAGAGAGGGCGATAGGGAAGGATGGCAGGGAGGGCCATGCTGAAGACCAGGTGAGCTCCCTGTGGTTTACTTGGGGGCCATGCCGATGGTTCCAAACTCACCATGGCCAAGGGGTGCCTTGCCTGGGTCTGTCCTTCCATCTCCCTCTCCTGCCTCTGCTTTCTGTGCTCAGCTCTGTCAATTCATGAAACTCAGGAAACGGGGCATCCCGCTGGGCAGCCCGGTGCGAGCACAGGGCTGGACAGCTCCCCGAGCCCCGAGCAGCGGGTCCCAGGAAGGTGCCGGGGAAGTTTCAGAAGCATGGGTCTAGACCCTTCCTCGCTGCCAGCATCTAACCCACTCTTTCCTCAAGTTGTCCTCATTTTGTAATTGCTCCATTTCTTTTCTTTGTTTTCCTAGTTAAAGCCTAACAAAGAATGAATTGGGTATTTCAGCCGTTTGTGGTCATCATTAATTTCATGGTCCTCTGCATTTATTAAGTCTTATTTCCTCTCCATAATCTCCTTTCCCCTGATATTTGTAAAAGCACATCTTATTCTCCTTAATTGCTTTGGCGGGTGTGATCCAATTCTGATTTTTTTCCCACCACTCTTATCTTTTCCCGGGAAGCTTTAACTGATGCGGCATATTCTTGTTTAATTCTCTTTCTTTTTCTCCGCAGACGGGAGAGTATTTCTTTCTCCAGAGCTCTCCAACAGTCTTTGGGGAAGTTGCACTGATTGCATTTTGCTTCTCCTTTAGAAGAAGTGCTGGGCTGGGCTTTAATTATGGGGGTGGGGGACTCCCCCCCCTTCGCCACACACTTCTTCCCTGAAAACCATCCAGCTTTCTCCAGTCCTCCCTCCACAGCCAAACCAAGTGCTCTTGGCCCTTCAATGGCAGGTAATTCTTCCCCAGGCTGTTTCCCTGCTGGAACAGAAGGTTGCGCCTGGGGCAAGAAGGAAGAGGGAATGGGCACAGTCAGACGGGCTACCTATTAGCAGTTCCGGTACACAAACTGATGGTGAAGCTGACAACTGAAATGATGCTCCATACCTCGCGGGGTCATGGCCGAGGATAATTAAGTGCTCATTATCAATGACAGTGAGCTCCACTCCTGGGCTGCCAAGAGTCAGATCTAAATGTCTACCTGTCTATTGTCCATCTCTCCATCTCTGACCCTCAGGCATCACAATTAGAGCTTCCCCTGTGTATTGTGCTTATTCTTATTTAACATCGATTTCATTCTGCCTTGACTTGTGATTAGCCATTTATGTGTCTCTGTCTCCCATCTCTCTCTTTAACTCAAGTCACCTCACCCCTTTGCAACGGAAACATGCTTTGGATCCCATGGTCCCCATTTCTAGTGGAATCATTGCCTAAACTATTCTAGAAATATCTCCCGCCTCCCTTCTCCCTCAGCCTCCATCGTTGATAGTTCACCGACTTGCATCGTTGATGTGTACCCCTTTCCTTTCGCACCAGATGCCCTTGTTAAATGCTCCCTGGCAGCAGTGGACCCTGGCAGTCAGCCACATCCAGTCCCCTTCTCTCAGTGATCACTCTTGGTTTTCTTTCCATTCTCCGCATCTCCCCAGGTGCTGAAGGGAAGCCAACACTACCCAGCACTCTGGGACTAGAACATGTGGCTCAGGCCCAGCCCAGCCAATGTAGCTCCATCCCCTGGCTCTTCTCATTGGTTCAGCCGTGAGGACATGACACTGTTCAGACCAATGAGCCAAGAGAGGGACACTTCTTGAAGACTTCTGGAGTGAAAAGCTTCCTTGCTCTTCGGAGAGAGGTTCCACAAGTGGGCCACAAGGTGCTGGTGGTCATCTTTACCAACATATGGAAAAGCCCACCTGGAAATGAAGACAATACAGAAGAAAGTAGAGCCAGGAGATAAAGAAAGACAGAGTCCTAATTTTGTTATTTGAGCTCATGGACCCAGCTGTGCCTGAACTGCTCCTAGACCTTTATCATACACCTCTACTACATCCGACCCGGAAGCAAATCCCACCGGCATGGCCTTTGGGGTGAGCCCCTAATGCAACCCCTTCTCGTATGTCTGCTGATGTTTTCCTGGTCCTCTGGCTCAGACCGTTACCACAGCCCTCACAGGGCCTCCACTCCTATCCCTTATGTAACCAGAGACCCTATTAAAACCCTAAGTCAGATAATACCCCTGCTCTCCTCAGAACCCCCTAAAACTCTCCATTCAATCCCAAGGTCCTTAGCTTGACTCCCAGGCCCTTCCTGCCCTGCCTATTCCCCTCTGACCTCATCTCTTACCACCCGCACCCCAGCTCAGCCCAGCCCATCCTCACTAGCCCTTTAACTCCTACCTCAGGGCCTTTGCACTTGCTGTCATGATGTACTCCTTTCCTTCAGGGCTCTGCTCAGCTGTTGCCTATTCAGTTAGGCCATCCCTGACCCTCTGCCCTAAAATGGCACTTCCTCATCACTCTGCCTCCCCTGATCTTGCTTTATTTTTCTTTATAGCACTTACCACTGCCTGAAAATGTATATATTCATGTGGCTATTATTACCTGTATCTCCCCCATTAGAATATACATCCTATGAGAAACTGGGGCTGTTTTGATTGCTGCTGCATATGCAGTTCTTAGAACAGCAACTAGCACATAGCAGATAATAAAGTACTGTCAACTTACGGGCTGACTGACTGAGCTAATCACCTCCCTATTTTGCGTAAGGTCTTTTCTTTTTTTAGGGAAAGTGCTCAATCTTCCACCGCTAAGTATGACATTAACTATTTGTGTGTGGACACATGTTTTCAATTCTTTAAGGTAAATACCTAAGAGTGGAATTCCTAGATCATATGGTAACTTTATGTCTAGCCTTTTAAAATATTTTTATTGAGGTATAATTGACATATAACATTATATTAGCTTCAGGTGTACAACATAATGATTCAATAGTTATACATTGTGCAAAATGGTCACCATCGTAAGTCTGATTACATCCATCGCTCTACACGATTACACAAGGTTTTATTTTTTTTCTTGTGATGAGAATTTTGAAGATCTAGTCTTTGCATCTTTCAAATATGCAATACAGTATTATTAATTATGGTCACCATGCTGTATATTACATCTCCATGACTTATTTACTTTATCACTTACTTTGACCCCCTTCAAATATTTTGAGTAAGGTATTTTCAGTTGGCTTTCTGCCACTTGCAGACAAAGTATTCTAACACAGCGTTTAAATAGTATTTGCTTCAAAAGTGGACAAATGAATACCTTAGTGTTGGTCAGATTGTAAGTTACATCTCCCATAATAACGATTCCTGGTCCCTGACGGCCCCTTTGGGGTCCCAAGGCTCATACCGTGCTCCCTTAGATACTCACATTGGTTTTGCCAGAGAAGCGGGGCAAATCTTGTCCTTGCCCCATATTCCAGGGTAAGTGGGGTTTGGAGGGTTCAGCAACAGAGCAGGGACCAGATCTCACACTTCCTGTTTCCTTGCACATCTCAGTTTTGCACCTCTGTCCACAGATCTGCAACTTTGTAGCACCCACCCACCCACAGCCTTGGGGGAGTACTGTGAAATTCTGGGCCATGTGGTCTCTATTTATCTAACATTTCCAATTCCCTCTTCTCTGAAAGCCAATAAAACTGAATTTTTCCCACATGAGATTGTGGACTTTTGGGGAAAAAGAAAAGCAAGCATATGGCTCTCAGGAAATCAAATCTGCCTTGTGAGAAAAAAAAAAAAAAAAAAAATCCCCCTGTAAGTCAGCCCATGGCATCACATCCTTTGCAGCTGCTTTTGACGTGGCGGGGGCATGGACAATACACATGTTCTCCTGCCTTGAGTGGCCATAATACATGGCAAAATCTCGCTCTGCAATCCTTTTCCAGAGTGGTTTTCCCCTTCCCCAGCTATTCCCCGAGGACGACATTAGCTCCCTTTTTAATTCCTTTCCCCTCGCTGCACACTCTGATGTTACTTGCCAACCCCCAGTGGACATGTGGAGACTTATTCAGTTTCACATGTAATAGATAAAACAGCAGGGGCTTCTCATCAGAAAATGTTTTCCAGGCTGCAAAAGGCTGCAGCAAACCACAAAGCTGCCAATATGGTTCAGAGTTTATTAATACACACACACACTTGGCACGCGTCGGCATCTGCCCCTGCCCCGGCCCCCGTGGGGAGGGAGGAGGGATTAGTTGTAAGTTTACAGACAAAACCCATAGGGGCAGAGGCCTTGGAGGCAGCCCTCTTTCCAGGGACCTTCTGGAGAGCTCTTTTGTTGTTGTTGTTGTTAAAAAAAATAATAATATATAATTGGCATACAAAGAATGGTGCGTATTTAATGTACACAATTTGTTGAGTTTGGACACATACAAACACCCATGATACCATCCCCACGATCAAGGGAACAGACGTATTCAGCACCTTCTAAAGTATTCTTGTGTCCCTTTGTTTTTTGTCATAAGAACGCTTGACATGATGGTACAGCCATTCTAGAAAACGGTGGGGAGTTTCCTCAAAAAATTAAAAGTAGAACTACCATGTGATTCAGTAATCCCGCTTCTGGGAATTTATGTGAAGGAAATGAAATCACTGTCTCGAAGAGATATAGACACCCTGTGTTCATCACAGCATTATTTACACTAGCCAGACACAGAAACAACCATTCATCGATGGATGACTGGATAAAGAAAATGTGGTAGATATACACCCTGGAATATTATTCAGCCATAAAAAAGAAGGAAATCCTGCCATTTGTGACAGGATGGATGAGCCTTGAGGACATGATGCTAAGAGAAATAAGCCCAGCAAAGACAAATACCATATAATCGTACTTAAATGTGGTGCTATGGGACTCCTGAGGCTAAGCCACCAAAAACCTAGGCAGGTATGCCGGCTCCTCTTGGAAAGCTGGCTCTCGGCTGGCATCCTCCCTGGACGCTCCTTCTCAGAAGGAGTCCCCCACACTGTGCGGAGCCCAGGCCCAGGCAGAGGCCATGCGGGGTGCTGTGGTCCACGATCCCCCAGCCTTCCCAGTGCAGGCATCGAGCCTACCAAAAAAGTCACAGTGTCACTCCAGTACATTGGGTCGCCGGTGGGGCTGCAGATACGGCAGGGCAAGGAAGAACCATGCCCACGGGTTCTACAAGCATCATACTGCGGTGGTGGTTTTATTCCACTACGATTGTGATGGCTTGCTGTGCATCCCAGGCCCCCCAGCCACCTCCCCATCCTCAGTCAAATCTGGAGTAGACTGCAAAGAAGCCTCCTTTCCCATTGCTTTCCAACGCTGCAGAAAGAACCAGACTGCAGGGCAGGCAGCACTGAGTTGCTCCAGCTCTGAACAAAGCCCCCTGTGACTTCCCATCCCTCCAGCCTGCCTGCCCCTGCTTGTTCTCCCCACTTACTCCTCCCTGTCCGCCGACACGCACCAGGCCACCAGGCATGGTCCCGCCGCAGGACGCTACCCACAGGCTCGGGAGGACTCCCCGCGCCCCCTGCCCATAACCCTACTCGACTGTCTCTCAGTTCCTTTCAGTCTTCACTCACCACCACCTCTGCGGCTGTCCTCCTCAAAGAGCAAAGCCCCAGCCCAGCCTCCACTCCCCTTTCCTACCTCATTTCCCTCCTGAGGCGTCATGGCCTAAGTACTTCGATGTTACTTGTCCATGTTGTTGATTATCTGCGCCCCCTCAAGAGGGTGAGTTCGGTTGTGGGGGGGAGGATGCATCCCCAGGGCCTGCGAGGGCCTGGCACAAGGACAGCAACCATTCAATAAATATCATTGAATAAATCCATGAATACTGTGGAACAAAGTGTCGGTTTTGCTGTTATCCTTAGAAACAAACAAATATGTGCCTGTCGCAGTCCGTAGTTCTCAAATGAGTAAGTGAAAGACATGAAGGACCGACAGCCTTTAAAAAATAGTATGGGGCGCCTGGGTGGCTCAGTCGTTAAGCGTCTGCCTTCAGCTCAGGTCATGATCTCAGGGTCCTGGGATCGAGCCCCACATCGGGCTCCCTGCTCTGTGGGAAGCCTGCTTCTCCCTCTCCCACTCCCCCTGCTTGTGTTCCCTCTCTCGCTGTGTCTCTCTCTGTCAAATAAATAAATAAAAAATCTTTAAAAAAAAAATAGTATGAGTTTCATCCTCCTCCTCAACCTCCCTTTGCAGCTGCCTTGCCTGCCCCTGTCCTCTGCCAAACTGAAGGGACCCCGTTCCCCCAGAGGCTCCCTGGTGTCTGTGCTGCCCGCCTGCTGAGCCCTGAGCCTCCTTGTCTTTCATTGGCCTCTTTATGAACTTGCACCCTGCTGGTCTCTCAAGGTCCAGCTCAGGCACCACCTCTCCCAGCTGGAGGGCCTTTGACCTGGGAATTCACCCTGAACCAGTCCGTGGTGCTTCTCAAGGGTACCCAGGTTCCTGGGAGCCTGTCTCCTCCCTCCCCCATCCGAGGTCCCCGGGAGGAGGGGGCTGCTTGTTCCACCCCTGCCCCTGGGCAGCCTCAGATACAGATAGGGTATGGGGAGTTGGGGGCCACGGTGGAGGGAAGGGGTGGGAGAGGAGGTCGGGAGAACACCATGCTCGGACTCAGATTGGCCAGAGGAGTGGCGGAGCTAACTGACATAACCCTGGTGACAGCAGAAAGAACACAGGTCTTGGAGTCAGAGACTCTGGGCTCATCTCCTGTCTAAGTCTCCCCAGAAATTCATTTAGCTTCCCCAAGCTTTGGTTTGTTCATCTACAAAAATGCTTATACTGCAAAGATATTTTGCAAAAACGACAGAATATCATTTTTGAGGGGGGAAATGCGTTTAACCTGAAAACACTATGCAAATATAAACTGTTGGCAAAGGTTAGGTGTTCTAACCGCCGGCAGACATTAGCAAGGGTGCAGTTCAGACTCTGGCCAGAGGGTGGCAGAAACAGGCAGGGACTTTGCCTCAAGGTCCTTAGAAATCGAGCAGCCCTAGAAGCTGCCGAAGGAGATGGATTTACTGGGTTGCCCTGAGGTGATGGTTCTCAGTCTCTCTCTTTTTTTTTTAAGATTTTATTTATTTATTTGACAGAGAGAGACACAGTGAGAGAGGGAACACAAGCAGGGGGAGTGGGAGAGGGAGAAGCAGGCTTCCTGCCGAGCAGGGAGCCCAATGCGGGGCTCGATCCCAGGACCCTGGGATCATGACCTGAGCGGAAGGCAGACGCTTAACGACTGAGCCACCCAGGTGTCCCTGTGATGGTTCTCTTTTCTGCAGCTGACCCTGAAGCAATTAGCCTCTCTCCCGGTGTGGGATCTGGCCACGGCTGAACTGAATCCCAGAAACCTGCCCTGGATGGTCGCCCCACGCATTTCTCATGGCCACTCCCACCTTTCTGGCACTGTCCAAACCCTTCCGGTGTGCAGTGTAGGATTCTCATCAGTGACTGGCCCTCACCACGACCTTTTGATCTAAGTTGAGCAGGCAGAGGGATGCCGCCTCCCGCCCCTCACCTTTTGAGACGGGAACCCAGACTCACACTTTGGTGCTCACACAGCAGGCAGGTGGGAAAAGTTCCAAAGCAAACCTTACGCATGGGGTCTTCCAGCTGGAATTCCGTCACACCAACACTTCCTTCACCTTCTCTGTTCAATTGTTCTTACAACCAGCATTTATTGGGCTCTTGCTGTTTGTTGGAGCGCGGCATGGGCTTCCAGCCACTTAAGCTGCTCTGGAACCACCCCACCCCCGCCCCAGCTCCATGCTGCTCTCACCAGCTGCAGGAGGCCTCAGTCTATTATCTCTACTCCTCCTTGTGTCCTGGGCTTGTGTTCCCAACCTAGCAGCCCAGAGGTGCTCTGTTCCCCTGTGTCCCCTGCCTCATAGCTCCTTCGATCACAAGCTCCCAGGTCCTGCTGTCCTTCTAGCTAAACGACCCCAAGGAAGAAATAGAGGGAGGAAGGTTACAAAAGTCAAAAGCAGAAGCAAGTAATCCATGCCTAAGAAACCTTATCAAGTTTCCTAGTTCCTGCTGGTCTAAAATCCCAGACTTGCTTGCTGGCGGGTATTCAGAGGCCCTGAGAACCTCAAGCTTTTCCTGGCTTATTTCTGAAGATGAAGCTTCTCGAGTTTGTCCCCTGGCTTCTTCACTTAAGTAGGCCCCTCTATGAGGAACGTGGTGGCAAACAGGAAAAAAAGCTGATGTTTGTTGAGGGTCTCTTTGGGGCCAGGCACGGCCCTGGATGCCGAACACGTCACCTCATTTGACTCTCAAAATGAGCTGGAGAATGAAGCATTTGTCCTCTTTTACAAACGTGGAAACCGAGGCGACATGAGCTGCACGCTTGGATCCGTGTGTCTGGTAGGTGGTGGGGCTGGGTCTGCTTGGCTCAGAGTGCGCTTCTTTACAATCACGTGATTACACGGTTGGCGACCAACCATCAGTACCCCAGCCCTCAGAAGCCCTTACCCCCTGGGGGACTTCCAAGCTGGTGATGCTCATCTCAGGAACCCAGACTTCACACACAAACTGTTTCCGTGGGCTGGTTCTGTCCTCCCTGCTGTGTGGGCGGGAGACACAAAAAGATAAGAAAATTCAGTTTTCACCCCGGAGGAGGTAATACCTAGCAGAGGATCAGGAAGCTCTCAGAGACGGGGGGAGTCCCGCACCACGAATATGCCTCAGGGCCACCTTTACGAGAACGCTCCACTCGGTACCTGCGAAGCTGACGCTGGTTCTGAGGTGACTGTCCGGATATGACCAAGCTGACATGGACAGGTCCGGGCTGCCAACAGACTCGGGGTGTGGCCTTTCGGATCACCCCTGAAGCCATGGCATCCTGGGGTTTTAGTAGAAAATGCTACACGCGGCCTCCTTTTCCATGCTTCTCACGTGAGCTTGCGGGAAGGTATGAAGAGGGGCCAGTGGGAAGCACCAAAGGGAGGAGATGGAGGTCTCGTAGGAAGGCAGGACCAAACTTAATGATTCCTAAGTCAAGGGAGGCCAGGGTGACCCTGAGGTCTCAATAGGGAGCAGACAGTGTCCAGAGGCTGGGGATTCAGCTGTTGACCTGGACCTCTAGGGCTCAGGCCCCTCCACTGAAATGTGGAGGCCCGATCCCTCCCTGAGTTTCTCTCTGCTCTAAAATCTGACAACTGACGACATTCAGCTGGGTGTGAGCTGCCACAGAATCACCACGGCCTGGATCTCGCAGTGTGTTACCTTGACCCGGAGTGAGGGCGGTGGGGGTCAGGGCCGGAGGCATGTCCCTGGTCAGGGATAAGAGTTGGTCCTAAAGCAACCTCTGAGAATGTTTTCTTCTTTCTCCTCCTGCTCTGCTTCTTACTGCCTTCCCTTTAGTCGATTTCCTCAGGAGTATTAGTTGGGTAAGAAGAAGGGTCCATGAAGACAGAACAAGAGAAACCCCAGACGTCAGCGAGAATGGTGAAGGAAAAACTGGGATGAGTCATCGGCCAGGTTTTCCGGGAACCTCTCCCTCGAAGACAGGGACTGCGCCCACCCAGTGCTGGAACTCTTACCTAAGTAGGAGTTCCACTGAGAATCAAAGTAAAAAGCAATTTCACTTGAAAAGCAGTATCTGTTCAAGTTAGAAATATTAGAAGTGCAACAACCAAGTTCAACAAAACAATAGCTATGATCCCACCACGCAGGGACCAACGCCTGGTGGATAGCCTTCCAAAACACAAACCCAACACACTTTTTGAGAAGTAGAAATGGGATCATATTGTTTATTGTGACCTTTTCTCCCCCCATATTCAGTTTGTCCACATCATGATTTGCTCTTGCATTTTTAAATTGCTTCCACTTTTGAGTTGTAAAAAAATACTACAGCGTACAAACTTACAGGCAAGGCTTGTAAGTCCTTCATTACTTCCAGAAGATGAAATCATTGTTGTGGACTTATTTGATCAAAATATCAATATTTTTGCTGTTTCTGAATCACACTGGCAAATTTTCCACCAGAAATTCTACACCCATCTGCATTTCTTCTGGCCATACCCAAGGGAGTCTGTTTTCACCATCATCAACACTGTACATTTCAATTTTTTAAAAATGAAAGATGAAAATCTAAGTTAAAATGTACCTTTTTTTGTTTATTACTAAATTGACTACTTTTTCATGGCCTTATTGTTCACTTGTATTTCTTCTTTTGTGAATTGTCTCTTTTACGACCTTGACCCATTTTTAACATCAAGGTGTCCATCTTTTCTTTCTACATCTACACAAAAAATTTAATTTTAAGGATATTAACCTGTGTCATACATCTTGCAGTTCATTTGCCCCTTTCAGTTCTTTGTCTTTTAATGTTTCTTATGGGTTTTTATGTACAAAAGTTTTAAACTTTACGCAGATCCATCAATCCCTTCCTGTTTCACGGTTCTTGCCCTTAAAGCCATGCTCATTACCAAGAATTAATGAGATGGGAGAGAAAATTATTGTTTGAAAAAGAAGAACGGAAAGCCGCTGTCCATTTGCTCCACAAAAATATAGGAAAAACGATCAGAAAAGAGGGAGAAAGGAGGGGAGGGAACTGCCTTTAAAAGCTGAGGAAAGTTACACAATGGCCACCACCACGTGGTCCAGACCATACCTGTCCAAGGTTGGACGGCTCGCTAGTGGGTGGGTCACTTGCAAGTGGGAAGCTATATGTTAATGGTTTCTCAGATCCTGCATACACTTTTGAAGACACATGCGTGTCTGAAGCATCTTTTATTTAAAAAAATAAAAACTTTTCATTACAGAAATAATGTGTTCGTTACCAGAATTTCTGACTTCACAGAAGCTGGTAAAGTAAAAAGCGCAAATTTCGAATCAGCCTCCTTGAAATCTAAGTTTTAAAAGAGGAGCACTGTTAAAAGTTCAGCATCAATCCTTCCAGACTTTTTTCCATGTATACACTAATTATAATACATAAGGTGATGTGTCACTTTTTGGCCTACTTTATTCTATTTTAACTGTTATACAGTATTTCATAATATGAGTCTACCATCATTTTAGTTGTTTGCAATTTTCTATTACAAAAAAATGCTACAACAGACATCCTTGAGCAGAAATTTTGCACATTTATGCAAATATCTGTGTAGAATAGATTTCTCAAATTAAAATTACTAGGTAAGAAAAATATATTCTTTGAAGTTTGGCAGAAATGGCCAAATTTCATCTCTCGTGAGGTGTAGATTTATACTCCCTTCAATATTGTATGAAGGTGCATGTTTCTCCCTATATTCTTATCAATAATGTAAATTATTATCTTTTCTAGTTTTGCCAATATGGTAGTGATAATGGTATTTCATGGCTATATTAGATGTCCTCTCAAAAGTTTATTGATATTTCTTCTATTAAGCATTTCTTCTACAAACTGTTTATTTGTATCTTTGCCCATTTAAAAAACTGAGTTCTTGGGTGCCTGGGTGCCTCAGTTGGTTAAGTGACTGCCTTCGGTTCAGGTCATGATCCTGGAGTCCTGGGATGGAGTCCCGCATCGGGCTCCCTGCTCAGTGGGGAGTCTGCTTCTCCCTCTGACCCTTCCCCTCTCGTGCACTCTTTCTCTCAATCTCTCTATCTCAAATAAATAAATAAAATGTTAAAAAAAATTAAAAACTGAGTTTTCTTTTTTCTTAATAGGAATAATTTATATTCTTGGATATTAATCATTTTTCATATATACTGCAAATATTTTCCATCATGTCTTTTCATTTTGTCCATTTCTTTGCCTATAAATAAATGTCACATTTTTATGTGGTCAATTGTGTCCGTTTTTTCTTTATTACTTTTGGATCATATAGCATATGTAGGTAGGCCTTCCATACTCAAAGATATGAAGATATATTTCTGTGTTGTTTTTTAGCACTTAAGAATTTAATGCAACTAGAGTTTATTTTTGCAGCTGATATGCATTAGGAATTTGTCACACAATCAGGAAGTAAATATTCTATGTAGGTTTCCCTTTACTCAGTGGTTGAGATCCAGTGCTCTGTCTTAATTTCATTTCCTGGGCAATGTGCTGAAAGATAATATCCATATTTGTGCCTAAATTAAAAAAAAAGAAAGCAAGCATAATTTCTAAGATTTTTACTCACTCTCTCGTCAGGAAGCACAAAACTGGACATTTACTTTGGAAATCTGTCATTGGCTGGCTTCTCAGTGCATTTTTTTCTGGGTGCATCCAATACATCACTTTCTTTCTCTCCCTGAATCACAAATTGTTCTCCTCTTTCCCTCTGAGTCCTCCCTCACTTCTCCTTTTTTCTTTCTCTCTTCCTTTCCTTAACCATCTGTAGTATTAACCATCGTAAATGCTCTGAATGATTCAGTCTGGTTGTTTGATAGTATTCCACAGACTCTATGCATTTTCGTTTGTTTGGGAACAAGTTTTTATTTGCCTAACTGAATTTCAACAGAGTTGTAAAATGTATGCTGAACTTAAGATCTGGGGATTTCAAGCACTTACAGTTGAGACTCAACTTATATGTCTTTTTATTTATTTATTTTTAATTTTTTAAAGATTTTATTTATTTATTTATTTATTTATTTATTTATTTATTTATTTGAGAGAGAGAGAATGAGAGAGAGCACATGAGAGGGGGGAGGATCAGAGGGAGAAGCAGACTCCCTGCTGAGCAGGGAGCCTGAGGCGGGGCTCGATCACAGGACTCCAGGATCAGACCTGAGCCGAAGGCAGTGGCCTAACCAACTGAGCCACCCAGGTGCCCCTGTCTTTTTAATCACAAAGAATTTTAGAACCTAGAAAACACCTGTTGAGGAAGAGAAAAAAAAATCTATTTTCATAATTCTCTCACGTGTCTACATTCTCCAATACTTGTACTCACAGGATAAATATTTGTATGCTGCTATTCACTTATGAACACTTACCTATATTTCGATGTGTCTTGTTAGAGGCAGCATAGCAGAATGGATAGAAGCAGGCTGTATGGTTACATTTGGCTCCTTGTTAACCAAAGGGGCTCTGGAGTGATTTACTTAGCCTCTCGGTTCCTTTTCTCTTTGATGGGGGTAATAAAATCCACCCAAGGTTGTTGTGAGGATTAAAATTTGATAAGAAGACACTACGCATGATAAACACACCTGCTTTGGTAAAGGAGCCCCTCAGCAGGGTTGGTCTGCTGAGGGTGTATGTGTGTGTGTGTGCGTGCATGTACATGTGTTTTATGCTAACTGTAAAAGAAGTAAAAGCGAGGCACGTGGTTCAGCTCTCAGAGGGTGGATTCCACTGGTCTTACTTCAGTTCCTTTTGCAGGAAGAGCTCAAATCATAACAAGGAAACTAACCCTAAAGATGAGCCTCTCATGTCAAATCTTAGCCAGCTTCCTTCTGATTTTCATCGTTTCTACCAAAGGTAAGTCAGTGTGGGTCTCCCCTGGAGACCCTAACATGAGCATAAGAGTCAAAGAGGTCATAGCCCAACTTTCTCCGGCAGTGTGTCTCAAGATCTCAGGAACTGTCTTGCTTTTTATAGGTGCAGCCCCTGAAAACAATGTTGTCTGGGGTACCCTGGGTCAAGACTTCAACCTGAACATTACTGGTTTTCAAATGAATGATAATATAAATGATATACGATGGGAAAAAGGCAAAATCAAGGTTGCACGACTCAAAATGGGCCACCTTAAAGAGACAGGTGGAAGATACAATGTATCGACAAACGGAGCTCTGAAAATTAAACATCTGAAGATAGAGGACAGCGATTCCTACAGGGTGGTTATATATGCTACAAATGGAAAGAACATATTGGACAAAACATTTCAACTGAAGATTCAAGGTAAGTCTTGGTTCCCTAAATTCTTCCATCTCCGCCTGGGTGCTATTTAGCAAGTTGGGGAATAGCATGTATGGAATGGCCCCAGCCTGACCTCGGCCTTGGGGGAGCCCTAAAGGAGATCTAATGCATCTCTCCCACCTCAGTGAGGGTTCCGTCCTGTGGAAGAGATGGAGTCTCCACGTGGGGAAATACACGGCTGATAGAACCTCAACTCTCTTTGCCTAAAATGCTCTCTTCAGTGGTTATGGGGATATGCAGTTGCGTGTAGAACCTCGATTAAGGTCAGGAGGAGAGGAGCAGGTGGGCAGAAGAGAAAAGTGGTCATTTCAGGTGGACGATGAAGGAGCAAGCTGGGTGTGGGGCAGACTAACTGGAGAGCAGTGGGTCTTCCATCCACAGAGACATTTCAAGCCAGGATGCCCTGAAAGAGTAGTTATATGGCAGGAAATGGCTGGAAGTAATGAATTTAAAGATGAACAGCCCTTGTTTCAGATCTGTTCAACATCAGAGTGATCAAAAGCTGAAGATAATTTTTGCTATAGCTGTAGAAAAGACACCAGGTGTGGCCTTATGTATGTGATGCCCTGGGAGGGCGGGAGTGCCTCCTGAAGATGAGCCAGGGAGCTGTTGCTACAGTCCAGTCCGAGGTAGGTGGGTGGGGGTGGGGAGCTGCTTGGGGATTCTGAATTCAGGTTGTATGTTAGAGTCAATGGGAGACCCTAGGAAAAGTTACCGGGGCCAAGGTCCCGGCCCAGACCAGTCAAATCAGAATTTCCTGGCATGGGCCCTGGGCATCAGTAGGTGCCAAAGTTCCCCAGCTGGCACTAATGGGCAGACAGAACCGAGGGCCCCTGGAGTCGATGAGGGGTGCCTGTAAAATGAGGAAGTAGAGTATGCGGAGAGTCCTGGGTGGAGAAAGGATGGGCAAGATGGCTTGGGTGCAGGAGACTAGGAAGAGAAAGCAAAATTGAAATGACATTGATCTTGAAAGTCTGGGGATACTTGGGAGGGGGTGATAAGAAGTGAGAAGGGATGGGCGCCTGGGTGGCTCAGTCGTTAAGCGACTGCCTTCGGCTCAGGTCATGGTCTCAGGGTCCTGGGATCGAGCCCCGCATCGGGCTCCCTGCTCAGCGGGAAGCCTGCTTCTCTCTCTCCCACTCCCCCTGCTTGTGTTCCCTCTCTCGCTGTGTCTCTCTCTGTCAAATAAATAAATAAAGTCTTTAAAAAAAAAAAAAAAAAAAAGAAGTGAGAAGGGGAAGAAGCACCTAGCTTGGAGAGGAAGACAGGCGCACAAGCCAGAGATTCCGCGGGCAAATAAACCAGTATTTCTGTGCTTCACACAGGAAACGCGCTGGAGGCAGGGCCCCTCCCCCCTCACTAGGCTCACCTCCAGCCCTGCTCTCAGCAATCCCACATGTGCCAGCTCCCTGCAAGTGACAACTCTCCCGGCCCTAGGCCCCTGCAACCTTGAATGGAGAGCACATTCCAGAAATGGGGCAGGACTGAGAAGGGAGCTGGAAGGGGGCTCTGCTTATGGGCTCTGGGAACCCAGTTCTCATGACTCCTGTCCACATGGGCTCAAGTGTTACCCTTCTGAACACGAGCCTCACGTTTGCGCCTCGTCCAGTAATGCAGTGGTAATGGTTACCCAGCTCGGTGTTGGGTGCTGTGCTCCATGATCTTACTTAAGGTTCCCGACAGTCCCGAGAGCTAGTTGTGATTATCCTCTCATTATCTACAGGGATGCAGAAGCGACTCCTCCGAAGTCACACAGCTTGACGGGAGCAGAGTCAGGGTGCAAATCCAGGGCTTCTCTGAACAAGGGTGGTGACATTTTTTCCCCCTCAAACAGCTTTATTGAGATAGAATTCACATACCAGAAGTTCATCCACTTAAAGTGTACAATTCAACGGCTTCTGGTATGTTCACAGAGTTGCGCAACTAGCACACAATTGACTTTAGAACATTTTCTTTATCCCCCAAATAAACCCCACATTCCTTGGCCAAAAGACAGAGATCTTTCGGTGACACAACAGCCACCGGCTGAGTGTGTGTCTGTGTGTGTGTGTGTCAGGGTCACACAGCATCTTAATTCAATGTGTGGTCTGCTCCCCATTACTTGCCACATGGCTTCGGGCAAATTCTCTGTCTGCTCTGAGTCTGATCTTTGTAATAATAACTCCACAGGATATTCAGTGAGACAGTTAAACAAAGGTGCCCTGCAGGACCTGGGACCCAATACCCATCTGCGCAGTGCTAATGCCCTCCCCCATCCCTGTTTCTTCGTGCTTCTCATAGTTTCGGTCTCTGTACTCATATCTCCTTAATGAGGGGGCTGCTTCCCCTGGCCGAAGAGGCCTTGGAAGCCCTCTTAAAAACATGTGTTGGCGGAGAATGAATAAATCCTAGAGACCTAGAGCTAAGGAGTTCTCGTGTATGGGAGGTACCCTCGCTTGATCCAGCAATGCCTCTTCCGGAAGCTACCGTACAGAGAGGGCATGTCCAAAGACATGGCTACAAGAGCCTGCTCATCACTGTGTGGTTTATATCAATGAAATACTGGAAAGGATTGCAAAGTCCCCAGCAGTTATAAACTTATTCATTAAATTAAGAATACATCATTTAAAAAGATGGTACAGATGAATATTTATCGATGTTTAAAAGGAAAGAATTTCATCATAGATCATCGGTAAGGAGGAATAAGGCAGACTACAAAATCATATGATCCAGTTTTAGTTTTTAAAACATTATTTATATGGATATTATGTATAGAAATCACCTGGTAAGGATATACATAAAAATATTAATAATTATTGACTCTGGGTAGTAGAATTGCATGAGATTTTTTTTTAAGATTTTGTTTATTTGAGAGAGAGAGAGAGCACACATGCTCAGGGAGCCCGATGCGGGGCTCAATCCAAGAACCCTGAGATCATGACCTGAGCCGAAGGCAGACGCTTAACCGACTGAGCCACCCAGGTGCCCTGGCATGTGATTTTTTTTTTCTTATTTATTTATTTATTTATTTATTTTTTATTCTTATGTTAATCCCCATACATTACATCATTAGTTTTAGATGAAGTGTTCCATGATTCATTGTTTGTGCATAACACCCAGTGCTCCATGCAGAATGTGCCCTCCTCAATACCCACCACCAGGCTAACCCATCCTCTCACCCCCCTCCCCTCTAGAACCCTGTTTGTTTTTCAGAGTCCATCGTCTCTCATGGTTCGTCTACCCCTCCGATTTCCCCCGCTTCATTCTTCCCCTCCCGCTACCTTCTTCTTCTTCTTTTTTTTTTCTTAACATATATTGCATTATTTGTTTCAGAGGTACAGATCTGAGATTCAACAGTCTTGCACAATTCACAGCACTTACCAGAGCACATACCCTCCCCAGTGTCTATCACCCAGTCACCCGATCCCTCCCACCCCACCCCCCACTCCAGCAACCCTCAGTTTGTTTCCTGAGATTAAGAATTCCTCATATCAGTGAGATCATATGATACATGTCTTTCTCTTTTTGACTTATTTCACTCAACATAATACCCTCCAGTTCCATCCACGTCGTTGCAAATGGCAAGATCTCATTCCTTTTGATGGCTGCATAATATTCCATTGTATATATATACCACATCTTCTTTATCCATTCATCTGTCAATGGACATCTTGGCTCTTTCCACAGTTTGGCTATTGTGGACATTGCTGCTATAAACATCGGGGTGCACATACCCCTTCGGATCCCTACTTTTGTATCTTTGGGGTAAATACCCAGTAGTGCAATTGCTGAATCATATGGTAGCTCTATTTTCAACTTTTTGAGGAACCTCCATACTGTTTTCCAGAGTGGCTGCACCAGCTTGCATTCCCACCAACAGTGTAGGAGGGTTCCCCTTTCTCCGCATCCCCGCCAACATCTGTCGTTTCCTGACTTGTTAATTTTAGCCATTCTGACTGGTGTGAGGTGGTATCTCATTGAGGTTTTGATTTGGATTTCCCTGATGGCATGTGATTTTTAATCTTGAAACATTTTGCTTCATCTGATCAATTTTTACAATGATTGGATGTCACTGTTATAAATAGAAAAAAGGATTCTTTCCATTTTGAAGAGGCAAGTAAACACCTTGATTTGACCCCTAGACTCTGCACTGTTTGCCTTGTAGACCCTCCATCTTCTTCATTCTGGATCACACAGAGTCTTGGGATGGGAAGAAAAGTGAACTTCCACATGCGGATATACTAGGGCAAAAATGAAATCTGATGGGAAAGTTCATGGAGAAGATATGTTGTCTGGGAGGCAAAGAGGGAGGGAGTCATTGAAAAAGAAGCCATCTGGCTGCATAAGGAATGGAGAGAGATTGAGAGAGAAAGGTGGTAAACCTGGGGAAAGAGAGTAAGGGTGAGATTGAGAACAGAAGAGAAGAAAAAGGAGGAGGTCACGCTAGCTAAGAAGTGGTGGGGTTAGGATTTCCACTGGCCCCATCTGAAGCCAAGGGCTTTGTCTTTCATGCCACAGCCTTGGCATATTATGGTGTCATAAAAAGAGAGGCAGGGAGTTTACAATTAGGAATGTAACAACGACCACCAATAACGTCAGTACCTAACGATGTGCCCAGGGCCCTGTCACAGGTTGTCCCCATTACGACAGGTGGGGCATGTCTTTCTCATCCGTCTCTTACAGATGAGGTCCAGTGAGGCACAGTGAGGGGCCGAGCAGCTTTGGGTGAGGAAAGGGGCTGGTGCCCACTCACCCCAGAGCTTGAGTTGCATGCCCGGCCCTCTGCTCCCAGGACCTGGTGGATGGGTGGGGGTGGGGTTTGTTTGTGACCAAGGTCCCAGGCCACACATGGAATGATGCCTCCAGGGCAGGGTTCCTGGCTGCTTTGAAGCACGGCTTGTGGGGATCAGGACATGTTAACCGTCTTACCCATGCTACTGAACTTGGACTTGGAAGAGTGGGCTCCTCCCCTGATCTGTCATTTATTAGTGGATGCCCTTAGTCCACCATTTAACCTCAGGTCTTGGGTATGTCCTCTATAAATGGCAAGAAAACATCAACCCCTTCTGTTTGTTAGGATTAAATGATATCATGTATGTGAAAACATTTTAAGGTACAAAATAGCACATAAACTCTTGAGAGATATATATATTTTTTTTACTCATGTAATGTAGCTATGAACTTCACAGAAAAAAATTTTGTGCTGAATGTGCTGTATAAAAAAAATAATAAAATAAAATAAAAGATTTTCAAAAATAGCTAGTGGTCTTGGAAATTGTTCCCTGGTCCCAAACTAACTCCATTCCGCCCCTATTAATGTCTATTAAAATCAGAAAATTAGGGCGCCTGGGTGGTTCAGTTGGTTAAGCGACTGCCTTCGGCTCAGGTCATGATCCTGGAGTCCCAGGATCAAGTCCCACATTGGGCTCCCTGCTCAGGAGGGAGTCCGCTTCTCCCTCTGACCCTCCCCGCCTCATGCTTTCTCTCTCTCAAATAAATAAATAAAATATTTTCTAAAAAATCAGAAAATTGGCTAATATGAATTGGATTTTTTTTTTTTCCAGAGGAGGTTTCACTACCTATGATGTTCTGGAGTTGTACCAGCAGAAACGTGACCTGTGAGATAAGGAGTGGAACGGACCCTGAATTAATGCTGTATCTAGATAACACAGTATTAGATAATGCTTCATCTAAAACTATTTCTCAGACGATTGCCAGAAACAAGTGGACGACCAAACGGAGTATGTCATTCAACTGCACAGCAAAGAACCGAGTCAGTAAGCAAAACAGAGGGGTAACCATCAATTGTTCAGGTGCGTGGCAAGCGCTGGTCAGACATCCCGGGCTTAGTTTGCAAACACAGCCTGCCAGGTCCAGGGCAGAGATTCACTCCAGCACCTGGGTCCCGGGGCTAGGAGGCAGCCTTGGCTCAGGGTGAGAACTGAAAACACACCTCTGCCTCCTGGAAACCTCCAAGGCAATCCTTGGAGGAGAGAGAAAGTGGTATTCTATGGTTACCCATCGTGGGTGTCCTTCCATGGAGCACAGTAACTCGAGCCTGGTAACCTCGGGCAATTATAAAGATCCTCTTCTGGGAGAAAGAATTGCCCAATTGAAGAGGTAGAAGGAACTGTAGAGGTTATCTCATGCAAACCCCCATTTCCCAGAGAGGTCAACTGATTTGCCTGAGGTCCCTCAGCTAGTCAGTGACCAGGATTGTGACTCCCAGGCTAACAATGGAGAAGGGAACAAAAAAGATGACTTTCTGGAAGGGAGATGGGCAGTACCTCCTATCAGGAGCCAAGGTAAAAATCCAGAAGTTAGGGGCATGGAGAGAGGATGAGCTCAAGGACAGAGAGGATGGTGGACCCCGTGAAGCAATGTCCCTCCTGCCAAAGAGCTGACAGCCCCGCGTCAGGAAGTCCTGAAACCCCAGGCGTGTAAGCTCTCCCCCCAGAGTTCCTGCTTCACATGACTCCTGGAAGTAATATTGGAGAGGCAGCCTGCTGTTGGGGGAGCTCTGGGAACCAGAGGCCTGGACTTCTAGTTTGCGTCTGTCCAAATTCAGCAGGATTACCTTGTCAGAGTTCCTTCCCCTCTCTGGGCTTCAGCCTCCTGGTCCACAAAGAGAATGAGCCCCATGATCCCTCAGTTTCCTCGTCTGGTACTCTGTCTGCTTAACCCTTCTGAAGGGAGACTGAACACAGAAAAGTAGTTCCTGGGCCAGAGGCCCTGAGATTCTACAGGGACTATGGCTGGTGAGTTATCTCAGGAAACAGCCCTTGAGCTAGTATGAAGTCAGACGTGAGGCTTTCTTATATACGCGTTGAAGGAGTTACCTGCCGCTGCATAACAAATTACCTTTGTTGGTAGCTTAAAACACCTGTGACTCGCTCGCAGTTTCTGTGAGTTGAGTCTGGGAGCGTCTTAGCTGGGTGGTTGTGGCTCTTACATGCGGCTGCGGTCAGGACACCGGCCGGGACCACAGTCAGGTGGGCTGGGTCCAGGCTCTGCTCGTCGGGGCTTGCTCACGGGGCCTGTTGGGCCGCCTCACAATATGGCTACCAGCTGCCCTTAGCCAGGCTAAGAGAGAGCCTGGGTGGGTGCCTGAGGCAAACACCATGGTCTATTTGTAACTTAGTCTCAGGGGTACTATCCCATCACTTCTGCCATATTCTGTTCTTCAGAAGTGACACAGTAAGCCCAGCCCACATGCATAGGAGGGAATACCAGGGGGCTGGGGCTTTTGGGGGGCATCTCAGAGGCTGCCAAGACCACACGCTTAGACGGGCATCACTTCGCCCTCATGTCAGTCTACCAGCCATGACTCCACAACCCCCCATCACGAAGGCGCAGTGAGCAAAGCTGCCCCTTCTTGACTTCACGACCTCTTTTCCCCCTTCTGGGGAAGACATACTTCTACTAAAAATTATTCATTGTTTATCTGAAATTCAAATGTAACTGCATTTCCTGTGGTTTATCTGGCAACTGTGTTCTTCATGTTTATTCTAACCAGATCCCACCAGTATAGAAATGTGTGTGCATTGGGGATGGAGGGAGTCAGGAAGGGCCTCGGGAGAAGCCAAGGTTCAAAGGTAGAACATTCACATCCCTTACCCTCTGGGTCAGGTCTGGAAAAGGGCCACTGAAAAGATGGGAAGGATACCCGGGGGGAGGCGGGGGAGGGACAGGTGCTCTTGAAGACCCTCAAAGGGATCTCCTTCAAGGTCCAAGCAAGAGAGGGGCAAGGAAAAGACTATCCATTTGGCTCAGCAAAAAGCGAGCATATCCTTGAAACCAAAACACTGAGGGAGGAGCAGGTTTGGATGCTGAAGGACCGCCTCACATGAACTTATGGGGGCGTCATGCGGGAAGCGGTATGCTTGGATTTCGAGATGGTGAGGGTGTGGTTTTGAATGATGGAGCCCCAGCTGCCTCTGAGACAAGCTGGAATGTTCCCTGCCGAGAGCACCCCAGGTGCCTCAGAGGGCCCTGCTGGACAGACCTGTGAATGGACAGTGTGAGGCATGCCTCCGTTTCCATGAGTGCCCCAGACAGAGGTGTGGCCACCCCGTGTGAGGGCTCAAAAGCTTAGCAGTGGCTGCACGGCTCAGCCCCTGCTCCCCGACCTGTTCCCACTGGGTCAGACCCTGGGAAGGTCAGCCCGAGAGAGACTCCAGCAGCCCCTGGCTCCAGCCCCCAGAGCCTTCAAGGACCCCAATGCTTTCTTGGTCCCATGCAATCTTCCAATGGAAGCACATCCGTCCGCAGAGGAGGGGAGGTTGTGTGACTGGCAGGCCAAGAGTGGGGCAGAGAGGAAAAACAGTGAGAATTAACAGACTGTTGTTGTCAGAAAATCTGTTCAGTTTGTTTTCTGGGCCTCTGGCTTACTCCCAGGGCTCATCCTGGGCTTCACGTGTAACATGGACTTCCCAGGGATGTTTGGCTGGAAAAGGGTCTCCTTGTGATGCTGGCCGAGCTCCGGTTTGTCCTCCAGATGCGCGAGTCCCCTGACACCTGGCCTCAGCTGAGGCCTCTCTAAGTGCCCTTGACTCACCAAGGGCAGGCGGCCCAGTCCCTCTCCTGGGGACACAGCCCCCAGAAACGCCAGCGCACAGAGCTCTGCTAAGAGCCAGACCTTGCCTCTGTGTGTTGTTTTACAGTTTACAAAGCACTTTTACTTCCATTATCTGATTGACCTCCAACAGCCACCCTGTGATGTAAGTTTCATTATCTCCTTTTTATGCCGAATGGAACAGGCTCAGAGAGGTGGAGTAGCTTGCCAAAGGTCACACAGCTCTTGCCTAGAAGAGCCTGGATTCAAACCCATTTCTCTGAACACTGAGTGGTTATCCTCATTGCATTGCGGTGACTGAAGGTCTGCGACCTCAAGATCAAATCCACTGCCACTGCTAACCTGACTCACTGCGTGTCTGAGTTTCTCTCATAGGCCAGGGAAAATCTGGGAGGGGGAGCTGACCAGCGGGCTGGACAAGTGAAACTTTTACCCTGAGTCTTCGGAAACCACCTGGCCAAAACAAAAACACCCCACCTGGTGTAGGAGGGCAGCCAGAGATGGTGGATACATAGTGCAGAAACATGGACAAGGGGCTGCTTAAGGCACCACTCAGGAACAGATAGTTTGTGGCCTCAGGCAACCCATCTTCCCTCTCTGGGCCTATGAAACCAGAAGTGACCCTAGATTGTCTCTAAACTCCTTCCCAGAGCTAAACTTCTGTGACATGCTCCTTGACGGGGCTGTGGGGCGGGCGGCGGGGGGAGGGGGGCAATGCCGGGCACCCAAAGAATTTGGCATGTCTGGTACAGAGCAGCCGTCTGGGGGGCTTAGGCCAGACCCCCGCGCTTTCAGAGATCGACACAACTGACCGCCTCCATGCGCTCGGCTTTTCTGAGGGTGAAAAGCCCCATGAGGCTCTTTCACTTGCTTCATGCGGGAGGCAGGAATCCTTGGCCAGAGCCATGAAATGACCCTTCGGCCCAGGACCCCTCACCTCCATGCATTTCTGTTCCTCTTGCAGAGAAGGGTCTGGACTTGTATCTCATTGTTGGTATCTGCGGAGGAGGCATCATCTTCATCATCTTTATGACACTACTCATTTTCTACATCAACAAGAGAAAAAAGCAGAACAGTAGGAGAAATGGTAAGCTCCCCCGCTTCTGTCCCACCGCAGGCCAGGGCAAAATCCCCGTGGAAACAACTCATGGGGATGACACTGTGAGTCTGGAAGGAAAATAATGGAGATGGGGAGTTTCAGAATGTCAGGGTTATAACCGGTGGTTACAGGTTTTTCCATTCTCTGGTTAGCTTGATCTTTGAAAAATAAATTCTCAGTGGTGACGGTAGGAGAGCATTGAGAAGCCCAATCTTGGTTGGCCCCTTGGAATGCGCCACCGAAGCTGACTCGGTCGAAGCCCTGTGTGGACATATTTTGAATGAGCCACACATCTCTACGTGGGTAGAATGATTAGCTTCGAAATGGCATCTCCATGAACAAACATCTCGTCCTCTCTGGAGGCGGGGGTGGGGTGGGGTAGAGGCAGGCAAGGTGTGTTCAGAACCACGCTCCTAGAAACACAGGTAAAATTTCAGGGACCTGCAGGACACATGTGATCTAAAACCAGGGAGTTATACCCCCCTTCCAATTTGTTATTCAGAGGGGGTATGCGTGCTGGGACTGTGTCTTCCTCAAATCAGGCCTGTCCAACAACCCAGCAAGAATGAAAATGTTGTGCTTGTAAGTGGGGAGCTGGCTCAAGGAACACAGGCCTCCCAAGGCAGCGAGTTCAGATAATGGCACATCAGGTGTCTCTGTGGGCTCTGGGGGTGCTGGGACCCCATGCTGCAGGTGGGTCCAGCGGGGCACATCCGGCCACAGCAAGACATGCAGCCAGGCAAGCAGGCCCCTCAGGTTCTGTGTAATCTGACATTCACAGTAGGACTGGGTCCTCTCACTCTGGGTCTCTCCTTAGAGGGGGTATGTGATGCCCACGCCAGTGGCCTGCAGCACCACAAAAATAAGGACCTGAGCTGAACCTGCCCAGCCAGGGGTGGTCTTAGACTTGGCTTCCTTACTTCAGACTTCTTACCTTGGGTCCCCTTCAGGCCACGGCTCCCAGCGCGGCACCATGTTTCCACTGCCATCTCTCCAGCCCCCTCTGCCTGCATGGAGCAGAATTGCTTGCTAGTCTCATGGGCACCCATGGCTCCCTCACGTCTGTGCCCTGCTCAGGCTGTTTTCCGTCCATGTCCCCCTGCAAAGGCCCTTTCTCCATTGCCTGATGGTCAAAGATCACATAGTCCTCCAAGCCGGTGACAAGGCAATCCCTGCTTTCAACATGATAATTAGTTCATGTTGACAAAGCAGTCAGTCACTTGGGCCAGGGACTAACCTCTGTAATATAATGCTTTGCATTCATTATTGTATCCAACTTCCCGAGTGATCTTGTGAGATAGATAATATTCATACAGATGAGAAAATTTAAGCTCAGTGAGGTTAAATGATTTCCCCCCAAATCCTATGGCCAGTGGGCTAAGTCAGGACTAGGTGATGCAAGCAAGGAGTTCTGTACAGTTTAAGGAGACCATCACCCTCAGGGTCCACCATGCCTCGCTCAACCCTGAGAGTGAGGGACCCCTTCCATTCTGTGCCCTGGTGAGATGAGGAGGACACTGAGCCTGGAGGAATTCTGGGGAGCAGACATTTGGGCAGCGGCTGCAGTGATGGGGGGGTGGGCACGCTGCCACCCCCCAGTCCTACTCTGCCAGGCAGGCTGCTCAGAGCCACAGTTCACCTGTTTGTTGTGCAAGGCAGCCTGGGGGCTTGGCCACTTGGCCGCACTTGCCTCCTCTCCGCAGAGCTCATGGGACTCTCTCTGCACCTCTCTGGTGGCTCTGGGTTCTTCCCAGAGTCTGACACTGTGGTTTGCAGTCCTGCCTCGGGTTCCTTGATTTCAGGCTTCTTGAGGGCAGGTATTGTCCTGTCACTGGCTTGTGTCTGAGCCATCGCTGCTACTCGGCAGTGGCATTGAAATTGAGAAGATGGGGAAGAAATGTTTGAAGGACAAATGTACGAAATAGTGGGTGAACAGACTGCTAGGCAAATGGGCAGCCCAAGCTTGCCTTAGAGGGGATGAGAGAGGCCTCTCCAAGGCCGTACAGATGGGACTTGGGCCCCTCAAGTCCTCTCCACAGCTTCCTGGCATGCCCTCAGCTACCTCGGGGCGCCAAAGATGGCATAGAGGATGTGTTTTTCTCACACGTAGGCAGTACGCTCAATAAATATTTACATTGATCCTACCTTTCCAAGAGGACTCTCAGAGGTTTTATTTTTGCAGATGAGGAGCTGGAGATAAGAACACGCAGAGTAACCACCAAGGAAAGGCGCCAGAAGCCCCGCCAGGTTCCAGGATCAGCTCCTCAAAATCCAGCTGTGTCCCAACCTCCTCCACCACCTAGTCATCGGCCCCAGGTCCCTTGTCATCGGCCCCCACCTCCGAGCCACCGTGTCCAGCACCACCCACAGAAGAAGGCTCCTCCTCCATCGGCCACCAAAGTTCACCAGCAGAAAGGTCCTCCCCTCCCTAGGCCTCGAGTTCAACCAAAACCTCCCCATGGGGCCACTGAAAACTCGTAACTCTGTCTCCTGACATGGTTGTCCCCTTCTTCTATCTAAAAGAGACAGAAATTGTTTTTTCCCATAAAGGCACGGTGGAGTTTCTCCACCGCGGGGGTCCGCACCTGCGATTTCATCAAATGCGTTCTGCAAGTTAGGATTATCACCTCCCGGGCACGTGGGCCATGGCCATGTCTGCATCTCCTAGCTCATTCATGTGCCCTAACACCTGGAGCCTCTGGCTTCCTCCCAAATCCTCATCATGCCAGGAAGGGCTAGCAATTCAAGTGCCAGCATCGGGATGATGGGCCACTGAGCACAAAGTTCGAGAGCTCTCCTTGCCACCCCCTCAGATCACTTGCAGACATGGGATGTCTCACCAGCCCCGTGCCTCGCTGCAAGCGGCTACCTGCCCGAGTGACCCTTGGGTTTCTTATGTGCCTGGTGGACACTTGCCTACCATCTGGAGGGGAGAAGTGAAATAAAAGCTTTGATTTGACCCAGTGTCTGCTCATTGTAGAACGAAGCCCAGCAGCAAGCTGCTGGATGAGAAAGAGGCTGGGTGGTGTGACAGCCGGATCAAATTTGGTCACCCCAGTTCATCTGGGCCACCAAATCCCCCCACCCCAGAACAACCAGAACATGCTCCCCAGGTCTCAGCTGCAAGGCTGGCCCAACAAGCTATTTGATTTGTCTGTTGAATTGAAACCTCTCTGAGCAAACTGTGACAAAAAGGCATCAGCAAACGGGATCTGGGTCTCACTTCCTTGACTGTTCAGACATGGTCACAATGATCTGTAGAATCGTCCTTGAAAAGAAGGGAATCTGTGAATCCTGGAGGTGCCCTGAGACTATCAAACAACACCAAAGGGCAGGCTGAGAGCCACCTCGGTGGGTCAAATCCCCAGTGTCTTAAATGGCCACTGGGCAAAGATCATCCCCCATCCTCAGCCAGCAGCCATGATATAGCTATACTGGGGGAAGTGGAAAAAAAAAAAAAAAAAACAAACAGTTTTCAGTTAAGGTTTTAAACAATAGGCGGTGAGCAGGCACCTGCTTTGAAATGTTTGGTGCCATGTTTGTGGTCCTGTCCGCCCTCCTTCTCCTGGCTTTGTGCACTTGCTAAACCTTGTCAAGATCTGGCAGGAAGCTCTGAGGTCTAAACCACAAAGTCTCTGTATACTCAGGACTTCCTGTGCGAGCTCACTGAGGGTGGAACCGTGCCTGCCTCTGAACCCCAGTGTCTATTGTGTTAGTACCCCGAGTTAATTATTAAGGATGAGGATGAATGAGCGCCTCCTGAAATTCAAACACGAAATCCAGCCCAGTAACAGTCATCCCAGGACCTACCTGGTGGGAGAGATGAAGGTCTTAGCACTGCCCCCTTCTCCTTCTTCGCGGCAGTCCTGAAGGATTCCATCAGCCATCCTGCCATCATGGCTCATTCCCATTCCCTTCATTAAGCCTTCCCTGGCCTCTCCAGCCCAAGCCCGGCCTTTCTTCTGAAATCCTGAGTTGCGATCACATATATTGCCTGTCACTGCGCCACAGTTCATCGTTCAGTCATTCAGCATTCGCTGAATGTCTATGTACCAGACTCTCTCCTAGGTAGAGATGGACACTGGCATCTTTGCCTACACTCAGCTTACAGTCTGGTTACAGAGCGGAGGACCAATAACCAGACAAATGAAACACAGCCTGGGAAGTAGAGGTCAGATGCAAGTACAGGAGCCCAGAGGAAGGACTTTGAATCTACATGGAGTGGGGGGGCTGGGGAAACCTGGAGGAGGCATTTGAATCGAGTCACACTAAATCAGTAGCATTGGTGAAGTCACTGGGCAGAATCACCCGTGCAGAGGCAACAGCCTGAGCAAGGCTCATGTCAGATCCCTGTGTCCCCAGGTATGTGATTCCTCTTTCAACTACTGGGTTTCATCAACCTGAAGGTACCATCAATACGAAGGGGCAGTGGTATTTTATATGCGGTAAGAGAGAAAAAACACCCTTTGTTGCGTTACAACAAATGCTAAGGTACAGTTTTTAGGCGTGATCCCATTTCTGAGATGTTAAAATGTAAAAAAAAAAAAAAAGCTTTCTAGAATCAGTGAAATCTTCCTGAGGACAATGACTATTTCTCAGTGTCGTGTACTGAAAATGTCACTAGTAACTCGACTGAATGGGTGAGGACAGCCCTGTCAAAGAAGGGCAGTGGACATGTGTAGCATCTACAGATGTAAGACACTTTCCCTCCCTGCTACAGTCTCCACCGTGAGGCAGAAAACATGGGCTTTGCTCAAGATGTGTGGTGCAGTCACCCCATGTGTCCGGTGTTGGGTGACCTGCCACTGACCCTGTCTGGAGCATAGACTTTCTGAGAAATGATCAGGTCAGCTGCACAAGAATAGACTGTGGATAAAAAAAAAACTTGAAAAACAGGGGTACCTGGGTGGCTCAGTCGTTAAGTGTCTGCCTTCGGCTCAGGTCATGATCCCGGGGTCCTGGGATAGAGTCCCACATCGGGCTCCCTGCTCGGCAGGAAGCCTGCTTCTCCCTCTCCCACTCCCCTGGCTTGTGTTCCCTCTCTCGCTGTGTTTCTCTCTGTCAAATAAATAAATACAATCTTAAAAAAAAAACAAAAACTTGAAAAATAAATGGGGCCCCTGTCTGGGTCAGTCAGAGGAGCTTGAGACTCTTGATCTTGGGGTTGTGAGTTCGAGCTCCATGTTGTGTGTAGAGAATCTTTAAATAAATAAAAAAATGTTAAAAAAAGAATAGACTGTGGAGCTTGTCAAAGAAATAATGATTCAGGAGGTTAGGTTGGGGCCCAAGCCCCTGGGTTTTTAACGGCCTCTCTAGGTGATTCTGACAGCCATTCAAGTTGGGGAACCACAGGTCTTTGGGTCCTCAAATTATTACTCATCAGTGGCTGGCCAAACTTGAGGACTTATAAATAATACAACATTGGAAGAAAAACAGCAACAGTCCAGTTAAATAAGCCTCCGAGGGGAATTTCCAATACAAGAAAGTCCGCCAAATTGGAAAAAATATCCAGGTAGTTCGAGGGACAGGAATACCCTAGAGTGTCAGATGAAGATAAGAAAGTTTGATCTTTGGGCGCCTGCGTGGCTCAGTTGGTTAGGCGACTGTCTTCGGCTCAGGTCATGATCCTGGAGTCCCGGGATCGAGTCCCGCATCGGGCTCCCTGCTCGGCAGGGAGTCTGCTTCGTCCTCTGACCCTATCCTCTCTCATGTGTTCTCTCTCTCTCATTCTCTCTCTGTCAAATAAATAAATAAAATCTTTAAAAAAAAAAAAAAAAAGAAAGTTTGATCTTTCTGATAGCTCCCCGCCCCTCGCACTCCCTGAAGAGTAGTCTAACCCTAGCAGCTGGGCCAGCCTAGCTCCGAGGGGGCCCCGCTGGTGGACTCAGCCTCCCTCTCTGCAGCCTCCTACATGGGCCCCTCGGGGCTGGCCGTGCTTTCCAGGTTGCAGTCACACGGCTCCTCCAGTGTGGTCATGTGTCCTACACATCAGGGCCACTGCCCACACGGTTCCCCTGGCTCCTCGCCTGCTTGCCTGTCCATAGTCTTCTTTCAGGACTCAGACCCCAGGTCATTAGAGAGGCCTTTCATTATCCTGAACTCTGCCGTGAGCTTGTGAGACCATTTCATCTCTGTGACTTGCTCTGTGGTCATCGAGCTCAGAGTGGGAGAAGGCCCAAGGGTACCAGAGCCGGAGTAATTTACTCGGCCTCATTGGATATTGGTTTCCTTATCTGTCAAATGTGGAGAACAGCTCACTGGGTCAGAGTGAGGATTCACTCTGGAAATAATGTATGTAAATGTAACTGGTGTGACCTACTGGGCAGAAGACATCTGACAACTAAGCTTTCCACCTGGCTTGATGCCTGAATAAGAATACCCTGGATAGCAGGTATAAATGGCCCACTTATTGGAAAGAGACACAGTGGATTATAAATTAATAAATAAGTACACGGTAAGGTGACTTGTGCTGTGAGTCTGATTCACCTGACTTAGTTTCCTGATATCAGGCCCCATGGGACAATTGGCTAAAATCCTATATCAGATGTATTAAAAGCTAAAGATCAGATCTGTGAGACCACCCCACAAAGCCTGGACTGAGCCACCAGCCTGGCTGTCACGTCTTTGGCCCCCTAAGCAGGACCACCCTGATGACACATCTGGACTCCATAAGACAGCTTGGCGGCTCATTCACAGCGACTCAAAGCAGGGGAAATTCTGGTCTTTCTGATAGCCTACCTGTCCACGTGACATCTACCCACTGGTCAGGGCCAGCACAGAGGAGGTGCTTACAACCAATGTTTGTGTTGGGCAATCAACCTTCATGGATTCAAGCAGTCAATCAGTCCTGGAGGCCCGAAAGGAACTGATGCAGCTGAGCCCAGCCACATGCACTGGGGAGGCAATAGCTAGACTGCAGGGGGCTCCTCAGGGAGGGCACAGGGCAGGGGAGTTTCTAGTTGAGGGTAACAGCTTCACTCATGCATCAGCCTTCACTGCCTTCTGAAACCCAACAAAATAACATTACACTTCACAAAGATAAAAGACATAAACCACAAAAGCAGGGGCACCTGGTGGGCTCAGTCAGTGAAGCATGCGACTCGTGATCTCGGGGTCTTGAGTTTGAACCCCACGTTGGGCATAGAGCTTACTTTTTTTTTTTTAAAGATTTTATTTATTTATTTGACAGAGAGATAGCGAGAGAGGGAACACAAGTAGGGGGAGTGGGAGAGGGAGAAGCAGGCTTCCCACGGAGCAGGGGCCCCGATGTGGGGCTCGATCCCAGGACCCTGAGATCATGACCTGAGCCGAAGGCAGACGCTTAACGACTGAGCCACCCAGGCGTCCCAAGCTTACTTTTTTTAAAAAAAGACATAACCACAAAAATAAATAGAACAGAGAAAAAAATCCATTGGTATCATTTGGGGACTTGGAAAAAGCCGAGGGAAGGGCAGTGGCTGGCTAAGAAGACTTCAAAAGTTACAACAATCTGAAGGCAGCAATGGGGAAAGCCATGGTGCAAACTGATTTACTGCATTACAAGTCAGTGGCATGAGGTATCTCCAGAAGTAGGAATGATGGGTGAGGCTAAAACAGAAAGATTGATTAAAGATTTACATAAGAAGCAGTTAGATCCCGGATTCCATCCCCTACCCCATGCAGATCAGTTACTGCCCAGCAGAGGCCCGCAGATTTGTTCTCTGGATGGGGGGAATGCCAGGCACAGTTCATTGAAGGGGACTCTATTAAAAACAGGGGGATTAAATAAAAGGTTTCCACTGAATGTTGGGATTGAGCTCCTATCCCACCCAGCTTACAGAAACTAGGCAGAATATTTTATGATTTCAGGCAGGATATTAGAAAAGATTTATCAACTCAAAAAAAAAATCTCATCAAAAAGATCTTACTGAAAAAAGACCTAATGACACTAACACCCAGGGTTTCCCAATGAAACCACCCAGCTAGATGACCCTAGAGTAAAGTCTGCAGTCACTAAGCCCCGCAGACCCATACGGAGTTGTCTTTACATTTCTTCTCTTAAACACAAGCAGACAGTCAAGCACCCCATGGAAATGAGGAGAACCTCCAATATGAAAGACAAGAACTAAAAAAAAAAAAGACATAAATGTGCTCAAAGGGATGAGAAAATACCACATCCCTGAAAAAAGAACAGAGTGCTATGAAAAAAGAATAATCAGAGAGTGTTCTTGGAAATTACAAATATAGTAGCAGAAATAAAAAACTCAACAAAGGTGCTGGAAGATAATGTTGAAAAATCTTCTCAGACAATAGAGCAAAAGGACAAAGAAGGAAAAAATGGTAATAAAAAGATTTTTAAATTGGGGAACAGTTCTAGTAGGTCCAAAATCTAAGTAATGGGCATCCAGAAAGAGAACAGTGGAAGCAGAGGGAGTTTACTGCCCACGAAATAATTCCAGAACATTTCTGGAATGGAAGGATATAAGTTCCCATTTGAAAAGGGCTCACTAAGGACCTAACACCATGAAAGGAAATGAATCCACAATAAGATATATCATTATAAAACTCCAGAACACCAGGACCAAAAAAAGCAGGTAGGGGGAGGGAGGGAAGGAAGGATGGAGGGAGGAAGGGAGAGAAGAAGGGAGAAAGGGAGGAAGGAAGGAAGGAAAGAAGGAAGGAAGGAAACAATGACTGGAACAGAGAAAGGGACTAGGGGAGAATTATTCAAGAAGATGAAATTAATAAAACATCTGATATATTTAAGCATATTGAGAAAAGATTTACATTTCGGAGGGAGAGTTTGAGAATAAATTAGGGATAAGTACAGAGCACACTACTCAACAAACAAAAGACAATAATTAACCATAGGAAAAATAATAACTTGCACAGAAAAGCAAATCACTGCATCCCATATCACTTGGCAGTGCATATCACTTACATGACCGCTAATAATATAAACACTGAATGTTGATCTATCCCAAATTATAATGTTGCTTTACTGGTAGGATTAGGAGTGGAGAGTCTATACATAATGCCTAAAATGGAAAAAAGTCAAGAAGCAACTATATAATCATATTTAGAGACAAGGATGTAAATACCAAAAGAATCAGTTTTAAAACGTGAGGGTGGTTCTCTGTGGAGAGTGGGTGTTGTAGGGAGGGGGGATCAGGAGGCTACCATTAATGTTCACATTGTTTTTGGTAATAAGTTTTGTGGGACTACTTGACTCAAAACTATATGCATATTAAATCTTGATCCAAATAAAAATGAAATCTACCCAAAAAAGAAGAAGAAAGTTAAAGCAGATGTTTTTTTAAGCATAGAAAGATGACAGGACATATAAAGGAAACCCAAGAGGACCTCAGGCTGGAGAAATAGGACCGTATCAGCAAAGAGACACAGTTGCGTGGGGATTTAAGTCAAGAAGCAACACAAGATTCCAGAAGTCAATCCCAGGATACCACATCCTGAAACAGAGTAGTGGCAAAAGCAAGATGCTCTAAGAGTACAAAAGGTGTGGTGGCTCTGGTGGGCATGGGGCATGGCTTTCCCAGATGAGCCAAATCAGGGTGGTGAAATTTGTCTCCATTTCCTCTCTTTGATTTTTCTTTTGTGCTTCTTGTTGGTGATTTCATAATTTAAAATGGCCCGCAAAACTCATTGTTGTTATTAGTCAGCTTGGGGAAGCCATAACAAGCCTGGGTGGCCAAAACACCAGAAATGTATTTTCTCACAGTTCTGGGGGCTGGAAGTCCACGATCAAGGCACCAGCAAGGCTGATTCCTGGTGAGAGCGCTCTTCCTGGCTCACAGATGGCCACCTCCTCACTGTGAGTGGGGTCTCTTCCTCTTCTCCTTATTATTAGAACACCAGTCCTATTGGATTAGGGCCACAGCCTTTTAACTTCATTTAACTTAAACTGCCTCCTTTAAAGGACTATGTCTGAATACAGTCACACTGGGGATGAGGGTTTCCACGTATGGGTTTTGGAGGACAAAATAGTCTGTAACAGTGGTGAAGTGCTATCTAGAATTTCTAAAGACGAGAAGTCTCTGATGTGCCTTATGGAGGAAATGTATGTGTTAGATAAGTGTCACTGAGGCATGAGTTATAGTGCTGTTGGCCATGAGTTCTAGTTAATGCATCAACAATATATCTTAAAGAACGTGTCTTTAAACAGAAACACACATAAAATAAGGTTATGTGTTGGAGCACCTGGGTGGCTCAGTGGGTTAAGCGTCTGCCTTCGCCTCAGGTCATGATCCCAGGGTCCTGGGAATGAGCCCCGCTTCAGGCTCCCTGCTCATCGGGGAGCCTGCTTCTCCCTCCGCCCCTCCCCCTTCTCACAGTTTCTCTCTCTCTCTCTCTCTCTCATAAATAAATAAAATCTTCAAAAAAAAAAAACACCGAAGGTTATTGTGTTGGTCAGTTGTTGAAAATGCTGTGACCAGAGGCTCACAGGAACGTAACCCTGTATCTCCCCTGGGAGCGATGGCTTGGTATTTGCCAATTCAGTGTCATGGTGACTTTATAGAGCATAACTATTATGAGTAATGAAAACTGATTGTGCAAGGGTTTATTTTTTCTCTTTGCATTGCTGCCCCAGGTAGGAGCCCTTTTTCTGAAGCCTTTCAACCCGACTTCTGCCTGCCTCTCAAGTATCTCTCATGCTCACGCCCATCACTAAGTTCTAGGCATTTTGAGCCCTATTCAGTTATTTAAACATATTTAAACTCTCTCACTTATAGGCCTTTATACAGGCCTGCCCTACTGTCTTACTTGGCCACCTTCTATGTGTTCCATATTAAACAGCATTCTTCCTACCGAAAACCCCACACATCTCCCCTAACTCTTAGAGCCTTAGGCTCCCCTTCCCAAATTCCTCATGGCATCCTGACTGTCCCCTCCTACAACCTTCCTAACATTTTAGAGCAGGCCCTTGCTCGATGCCTGCCTTCATGCTGGGCTATGTGTCCTGAGTCTGTCTGGTCGGCCTCAGAATAACCAGTACTTAGCATGATGTCTGAAACATAGCTGGTGTTCCCTAAATATTTTTGTTTATTTTATTTTATTTTATTTTAGATTTTATTTATTTATTTGAGAGAGAATGAGAGAGAGAGAGAGAGCATGAGAGGGGGGAGGGTCAGAGGGAGAAGCAAACCCCCCGCCGAGCAGGGAGCCCGATGCGGGACTCGATCCCGGGACTCGATCCCGGGACTCGATCCCGGGACTCCAGGATCACGACCTGAGCCGAAGGCAGTCGCTTAACCAACTGAGCCACCCAGGCGCCCCAATTCCCTAAATATTTTTAAACAAATTCAGCCACTTATTCATTAAAACACATTTTTATGGCGTGACTGGTTCAGGAGCCAGAGGTCTCTCTCACATCACCGAGTGAAGTCTCACATAATCCACGTGGTAGGTGCTTCTCGAGTCGGCGCCAGGTAGCACAGCCTGTGTCTCTCGGTGAGGAGATGAGTGGCACCATCTGTGAGAGACAGGCCGGTGGCATCGAGGGAGGAGCCCAGGGACCTGCACCAGGTTCCCCATTCATGCTGCACGGTCCCCTCAGGGAGTGAACTTGAGAAAATAGGGAAAAAATTGCTGGAAAACAAGGACCTCAATGGGACTATTTTTATCCTTCCACCCTCAGTGTCAGCAGACGGAACATCAACCTTCGGAAAGCTTTGGAAGAAGGCAGGTAGTCTCAGGAGGCAGGTTTTCTGCCAGCAGGTGACCCCCAAAGACTCCAGCTGCTTTGGTTTGCTCCCACCTCAAAGCTGACTTGAAAGGATGCTATTGTGGCAAAGCTGGCCACATGGGTCTTCACTTGCTAACACCAGCACCAGCCTAACGAGGCCAGAGTGGCCTAAGCAAGACCACTAGATAAATGTTCCAATGAATAGACCCTACTTCAACATGCTCATCATGGGAGGCAAACCCTGACAGGAAGAAACAAGGTGTCTGTGACCCAGATAGGTCACTGCATTAATACCGGCCTTCGAAGAGCGATAAAGGGATGCAAGTGGAACTGTTGCTTATACCTTAGAGATATGTTTCTCTGTGAATGCAAGAGGAAACAAGTAGCCATAGAAATTCCTGTCCTAAGTAATCATACCACTGACCTCTTGGGGGCAGGGGTCTTCTGTGAAACTTCAAGAACATGGAGGAAAGTCAGTCCCCGTCATTGCATCACAGAGATCTGTGTCTTAGGGACAGGGCAAGGAGAGCCCACTGGTGGGATTTCTGAGGGGCCAGGAAGGCCCACTGCTCCCCTAGATGTCTCCCATACCACTGGCCGATAACTGAAATTTCACTATATTTTTTTTTTTAAGATTTTATTTATTTATTTGACAGAGAGAGACACAGCCAGAGAGGGAACACAAGCAGGGGGAGTGGGAGAGGGAGAAGCAGGCTTCCCGCTGAGCAAGGAGCCCGATGCGGGGCTCGATCCCAGGACCCCGGGACCACGACCTGAGCCGAAGGCAGACGCTTAACGATTGAGCCACCCAGGCACCCCTGAAATTTCACTATTAAAGCTCTGTGTGTAACGACTGAGACTTACATGTGAGAACCATCAGACTGGCCAGTGAATTCAGCATGAATGTCCAGATACTAATCTTTTAGTGAATAAAGAGCCTTGCTGGTTTCCTCCCTGACAATCTTTTCTTCAGTAAAGCAGGTACCCTAGATCTTGAGATCATTGCTTTTTTGTTTGGGGTTTTTGCTTTGTTTGTTTGGAGGTTTTGCTTTGTTTGTTTTTATAGTTTCATTTCAATAGGAAGCAAATGGGCTGGGGCCTGCGCATTTCATTTTTCCTGAGGGCAAGGAAGGTTTCTCACCTGTGGCGTAGGGGTTCAAACCCTGTGAGAATGCAAGACCTCCCAGAAAAGAGCAGCCTTTTTGTGTGGGAAGAAGAGCCTGTTGGCTGGGTGCTGAAGGGGTGAAAATGGTAGGATAAGTTTGGGTGTATAGGGAGGAGCAGAGTAATGTGGGGAGGGTGTTGGGGCAATTTTTCTCCCCTCAGAACTCTGCCTAAAGCCAGCCCTGCTCAGAGCACTGTGGGCCTAAGAGCCCCAGAGCTGAGGGACAGAGGCGGTAGAGCAGGGCAGCTTGCCTGATGCTCTCCGGGGCAGCTGTCAGGACCATGGAGGCCTCCACAGGTAGCCCCCAAGAGCTGCCAGGAAGATGAAAGAGAAATCTGTCCTCTGCTAAGCCCGAAAGTCCTCAGTTCTAGGGGAGTCTTTTCTCAACCCAGAGCTTAGGGGAGAATCTGTGAGAAAGAGACCAAAGGAGACTTGCTCAGGGGGAGCATCCCTCAGGGGGATCTCCTCAGTGGGCATGCATTTCAGGGGGAGCACCCCTGGGGGGAGGGTCCTCAGGGGGGACACTGCTCAGGGGGAGCATCACTCAGGGAGATCTCCTCAGTGGGCATGCATTTCATGGGGGGAGGACTCCTCAGCAGGGAAGCCCTCAGGGGGAATACTTCTCAGGGGAACATTGCTCAGGGGACGCATCCCTCAGGGGGATCTCCTCAGTGGGCATGCATTTCAGGGGGAGCATTTATGGGGGGCGGGAATTCTCAGGGAGAGAACATCCCTTAGGGGAAGTCCTCAGGGGAAGCATATTTCGGGGGAGCAGTCCTCAGGGGACACTCTCCTCAAGGTTAGCTCTCCTCAGCGGAACTTTCTTTCCCTTCTACTCTTCCCCCTCAGTGTGGGTTCTGGCATTTTCTCAGAGCCAGATCAGTTCCTGCTTCCTAACAGGACAGGATCAGACACTATCATTTACACCCCGACTGAAAAGCAGTTACACACATTCACAACAATGCTTTCCCTCACCAAGCCATGTGCAATTAGTGGAGAAACCTGGTGTCCTCTAGGAATTTCAGCAAGTGTGTGAGGAACACGGCAAGCACTGTCTGAGAGCCCTTCTCTTTGTTCTTCAAACCATATTGTGCTTGTGGCTGGTCCCGGATGTAACATGCGTTTAGGGCTCCTGGAGAGAGAGACCTTCTGCCTGCTGCCCGGGGTGTGAGAGCACCTGGCCTGGAGCCCTGCACCGTGGAGCTACTATAACTTTGCCCAGGGAGCTGAACTCTCCCCCCACCCCCAGCCCGCGGGAGCATTCAAGAACATCCACCATAAACCCTGTGTGTCATATGCTGATGTCGTATTTGTGCAGCAGTGAAAAGACCTCATGAAAACAGGTTGGGCAGGAAGGGATTGAAAAGTCAGAACTCTCTTTTGAATAATAAAAAACAAGTACAATGTAAGAACTTGTTTTTAGTGGAAAATTACTCTTTACGTGCCTACGACACGTTCTTCTCTGTACCAGTCAGGGCACTGGCAGGAAGTAGAATTCCATTCAGAAGACTCAAGAGATCCAAGGAAGGGACTACTCACCATGTGTGGGCAAGGTTGAGAGAGCCAGTAGGGGTGCTGAGGTACGCAGAGGTTAGGAACTGTAAGGAGCTGTTAGCCCCTAGACTGGAAAGGACGAGGAAGTCCATGAAAGCTAGAGCTGCAGGGAAGGGGTCACCAGGAGGGAGCAGTAGTCCTGGGAGGACAGAGCTGTAGTCAGAAACACAGCACCCAAGCAGGGAAGGAGTGGGGAAGAAGCCCCAACCTCTCTTCCCTTTTTGTGGCTGCTCATTGGCCAACCCCTCCAGCAGCCGAGTGGTAAGGGAGACCAAGTGACACCATCCACAGTGGTCAACCTCCTGAAGCACAGATGGATGGAAAATGATTGAGAATGAATTCTGGGAAGCGGGGCCAGATGGAGAAGTAGTACATTCATTGTTATATGGGGTGTGTATATTCTTTAAGTACAATGTTATCATCAAATATATTACAGAGTAGAGTCCCTTGTGTTTTCACTCTTTATGCACACCCCCAGTCTCACAAATACTTATAAGAACCATGCTTGTCTTCGTGAATCATGAAGACTACCTTGGACCTGCCATATATGTAAGAGACTACTGGCTCTTTGAGCGACTCTTGTTTTCTTCCTGCCCTCAGAAGCTGGTCAGTAAATGTATAATGGATGAAGGGCTGCATGGGAGTTAGAGAGAGTATGTGCCCATCTCTCCCTAAGACCTGTTCCCAGCCCCCCTTCCACTGGATACAGCCTCCTGGTGGGCACACAAAACTGGTGGAAGAGACAGCACATGAATACAACCAGACCTTGAACTGTGGGGTAGGAGGGTGACAGGAGGCAATTCTGAATCTCCACTGGTATTCACAAACACATAATATCTCTTAGAAAGTTCAGGAAATTGCCCAGCCTCTTTCAGAAGCTACCTTGCCTCCTTCCTCTTCAATTTCATTTTCTATTTATTTTTCAGTTCAGAGGACCCAGAAAACGTTAAGACGTGCTGTTCCTTTGGTTGTTCATCCATCCATCCATCCATCCATCCATCCATCCATCCATCCCTCCAGTAATTTTTTACAGCAAACATCTATCATGCCAGGCTCTGTATTAGGCACTGGCATTAGAAGATGCAAAAATACTCCAGTTAGCCTGGAAAACCCACCATCCGGCTGAGGTGTCCAAACACTTATTTGCCAAGTCTCAGCAGCCTGGGGGATAAACAGGGCAGAAGTGACCCGTGCCACGGTATTTGACTCAGAGGAACCCTGCAAGCAGAGCCCCACTCTGAGTCCCAGAAGCAAACCCTCCCTGGAGCTACAGTGGGTGCTGGCATCATTCCCTCCATCCCCGACAGAGCCCCGCCATCCCACCCTGCTCCTGCAGCTGCTTGGGACTTTGGCCTGGGCTCTTACAGCCCTGGTTCCCATTCAACCTCCTGTGTCCATCGAGATTCCCAGGCTCTGAGATCAAGTCCTGCTCTCCCGCACCGCCTTTTACCTGGGCTCTCACTCTTTTGTGATACGGGGAGGACCACCTCGGCAACCTTGGGGATCATCTACTTATCTCACCTGAAGCAATTTCTGTCAAAGTAGCTGTGATACTAGACCTTTCTTGGTTTTGAGAAGTAGGAAGCCACTGACTGCGCGTGGAGGGGGTGCAGAGATTTCTGGGGGTTGGGGGACCCAAAAGAAGGGCAGGAGCACCAAGAGCAAACTTCCCCGCTTCAGCCCCTGACCCGGGCCAATCCGCTGGGCTGTGCAGACAAATAAAGATCGTGTAGTCCATGTCTTATTAGAGGAAGGCATAAAGGTCTTGACAGAGTAAGTCATGTACCATCGAGCATCAGAACATGACATTTTCCCTGCTAGATTACCTCCGTAGCCCGTCCATCCCTTAAACAAATATGTGTTGATCTCTTCAGTGCGAGGACTGAGAAATGTGTGGGAAGCGGCTCAGTCTCTCAAAATGCTAAATTTCTAGCCCAGGGAGGTGATAGATGGAAGGATGAGGTTTTTTGCTATTTCCTCACCATCTCCTCCCCATTTTCCTACTTCAGCATCCAAAATTTCCCTTCTCCTCCACACCAGGAGTAGGAGATGGAGAGAGAGTAACCGACAGGGTATCCAGAAGCTCAGACACAAGGAGAGGCAGGACTTGGGGTGGTGCTGGGCAGGGAAAGGGTTAAAACAACTGCCTGGGAGGGAAGGGGCAGGAGCAGGAAGATGCAGGGGGGGGGGGGGGGGCGCAGCTTGGCCTCCCACAGAGGCTACTCTACAGGCAGGCCCAGGGGCTGAACAGAGAGGCTGTGACCTCAAGTGTAGACAAATTAGATGAAGTAAACTAGGGTTAGGGTTACGGGTTAGGGGTTAGGGTTAGGGGTTAGGGTTAGGGTTAGGGTTAAGGTTAATGTTAGGGGTGGGACAGTGCATGCTTTGGAGCATAAGGCTTGAGACAGTAAGAAAGAGCTGGTTTAAATCCTAAGTGATTCTATTTGTTAGTTTGTCCAGGTGATGCCAGTTTAAATCACCTATCCATTGCACCCCATCTCCCTGTCTTTTTTGGCCTGCACACTCCGAGGGGACAGGAGTCTGGGGACCTGAAGATGACCATTCCTGGATCCGACTGACCAACATCTCTACGGCCACTCTTTGTGGCTCTATGACCTTCCACAGAAGACTTTTGTGCCCAGGTTACTGACATATACTGAAATAGAAAGTATTTCTCATAGAGTGCTTTCCAGGTTCAGGGACGGGACATGTTAATGCCTTCTGCTGTGTTTGAAGGAAGATCTGACAGAGGGATGGATATTAAAAAGAAGCCTTAAAGGACATCTATAATCTAGGTCTGTGGAGACAGAAGGGGAAGAAGTTCCAAGCAGAGAGAGCAGAGGTGAAATAGGAATGGAAATGAGATGTGTAGTCTTTATTTATCAGGAATGTCATGGGATATCATGTTGAAAATCAGTGTGATTATTTATCTCCATGATGCTGACCCTTTAGCCTCTTTGTAATAATAACCTTGGCAGGAACTTACATAAAATCCCAACTGGAACCAAATACTCATTTCTCATTTTTAACTAAACCTTAGATCAAACCAAACTTGAAAACACACACACACACACACACACACACACCACATATACCTCTAATTTTGAACCAGACAATAGAATTCTATATATTTTAAATAGCCATCGAACACATATTGGGGGTAAGAAAGGCGTATTTATATATTCTAAATTATATTTCCCTTCTAAATATAATATCAAATTTATCCCGGTAATCTCAGTGTATCAGACTTCCATTTATTAGTACACAGAATTCAATGAGGCAGGGCTATACATAATATCGATTTCTGCATGTAGCTTGCAGAATTAGTCTTCATAATTAACCTCCGTTCATTGCTCTATCCACAGGCTATCAGTCAAGGTTCTTAACTGCAAACACTGTCCCCTGATTAGCCGGTTTAAGCAGCGAGGGAATTTATTATAGGCTAGCAGGGGTGTCACGCAGACTCTCTCAGAAGGCTGGGAGTCGAGCTTGGAAGATACACTGCCAAGCTTATGACCCCAGGGCTCTGTATGGCAGACAGCACACAGGCAGTGCCGTGGTGCCTGCTGGGGACGCCGACACTGCATCAGACGCATGGAGAAGTGACATTCTGCTGCTCTTCTGGCCCAAAGATACTCGCAGGAGTTCTGCTCTTCACATTGCTCCTTTCCAAATTCAAGTCTTGTACTGTGCATGAGACAAGCAGAGTCAAGGGAGTGTGCCTGCCCCCTACACCTGCATGAGAAGTTGGGGCAATGAGTTCTGGGTTCCACTTTGGGAGGTATAAGTCCACAATGTGGGAGTTTCCCCAAATGCAGGAAGCCATTCAGATAATGCGGGGGTGGTCCCAAAGCGTGGCAGAAGTCCGCTGCACACGGATCTGGTGCCATGTGCCCTGGTGTTCTTTCAGTCAATTTTATTGACATAAAATTCTGTTTCATTTGTTTCGCATCCTGGAGATTTCTGTTTCTGGCAGTATTGCGAACAACACAGCCTGAGAAAATACCCCACTGTAAGACATCTAGAAATTCTGGAAAAAATCCATCAACTCTCCTCTGAAAGGCATCACTGATCTTGACAAATAAGAGTGAAATATCTACAGAATGAAGCTGAAGCTCGAAACCATGGAGACGAGCTGACTCTAAAGCTGTAGGTGCCCTCTGGAGACTTGCTGATCCCAGGGTTCTGGGTTTGATGGTTGCATAAGGACTAAGATTAAAGTTTTGGGCCCATGTCCAGGCGAGAGTTGGAACAGAGGCCCCCATGTAATCTTGGCATAGTCAAAGAGGCTCAGTGAAAGGTGTCTACAGAAAAGCTGCTCAAAAGCAAAGTGAGTCATCAGGGTTTTTTTCAGCCTGTGCTGAAGCTGGCTAGGGAAAAAAAAAGTCTCTCCTAAAACTCTGAGTTTGGCACTTGATGGCCAAGAAGGCACAAGCTTAGAAATTTAGCGACGTGCCTCCATGTTTGTAGGGTACGCGGTGGCAGGTAGAAACGAACACTAGTTGCTTCTAGAAGGCATAGCCTCAACCCAGGTGTCTCAGGATCCCCACAAATACAATTCGGCCAAACACGAGATTGTATCCTGAAATTATAAAAGGTATAAGGAAACAGGCCACCACAAGCAAGAATCAATGAAAATAGCCAACAGTCTATTTAGATCATCTAGGATTTCAGCTACTAGAATTACAGTACAGTTTAAAATGCTAAGAGAAATTGGAAATGTGAGCCAGGAAAAAGGTATCGTCAAATAAAGGATGGGTCACACAAGAGAGTATACACAGTGGAAAACAGAATTGGTGAACTGAAAGAAATTACCCAGAATGAAAAGAATAAGACACAAAGATGGAAAATATACAAGGGAAGTGAAGAAGCAAGGGAAGTAGAATGGGTCGAATGTGTGATTAACAAGAATTCCAGGGGCACCTGGCTCGCTCAATCAGATGACCATGAAACTTTTTTTTTTTTACCATGCAACTCTTGATCATGGGGTTGTGAGTTCAAGCCCCACGTTGGGTATAGAGATTACTTAAAAATAAAATCTTTAAAAAAACACATGCACAAAAAAAAAACACCAAAAAGCAAAAATTCCAGAATAAGAGAGTAGGATTAAGGGATATTGGAGTTGAAGGAGAAAGCCGATTAATGACACTCCATTCTCTACTGTGTTTAAAACCAGTTGAAAAACGTACATTAGATTCAGGCAGATGGAGATAAAAATGCCAGATTTATTATTGATGGAACTCTTGAATAAATGGGCATTAGTCCCCTTCCTCATACTATATCTCAGAATTAAGCAAACTTACCCACCCCATCATAGGCAGTGGTGGACAATTGAATCCCTGTTCGCTTCCCCCATCCTTCACAAGATCTGCCCTGAAAAACTTTAGCGCTGAGGAACAGAAAGGAACACGTACTCCCCGTAGTCAGCTCCCAAAGAGAAAGACACAACAGGCGTGGCTGAGCATAGTCAGACATGAGCCCAACCTCACCTCCTGGATAAGTCATCTTCCCACCCAGCGGGGGAGAGGATGAGTGGACAGAGAGAGGCCAGGAGTGTTTCTTTCTTTCTTTTTTTTTTTTTTTAAGATTTTATTTATTTGACAGAGAGAGACACAGCGAGAGAGGGAACACAAGCAGGGGGAGTGGGAGAGGGAGAAGCAGGCTTCCCGCCGAGCAGGGAGCCCGATGCAGGGCTCGATCCCAGGACCCTGGGATCATGACCTGAGCCAAAGGCAGACACTTAACGACTGAGCCACCCAGGCACCCCCAGGAGTGTTACTTTCAAAGGCTCTCCTCTATTATTTGAAGAGATAATTCATATTTTTCTGAATTGATGACTACTTTAACCCTTAGATCAATGAAGCATAATAAATGTTGAAGAGGATAAATAAAAAATAATCTACCCTTAGACACACCATAGTAAAACTGTGGAATATCAAAAACGAAGGGAATTTAAAAGCAATTAGAAGATAAAGATAGATTATCTACTAAGGACCGTCAGAAGACTTGTCAACAGTGAGAAGTAAGCCAGAAAACAATGAAGCGAGATCTTCAAATTGCTAAAACAAACAATAACAACACAAACTGTCAAAGCAGGGAGCCTGCTTCTCCCTCTGTCTGCCGCTCCGCCTACTTGTGCTCTCTCTCTCTGACAAATAAATACATAAAATACTTTTAAAATAATAAAATAAAATAAGATTTCTACTGCAATCAAGTATACATTTCAGGAAAATTGAAATTCATCTATTTTGATAATCCCATCATTTCCACAAGTATCCTAATGAGAAGTCCCATACTTGATTTTTCTTGAAGTTCAAATAGTAGAGTTGAAATTGGCTTAAGAAAAACAAATTGTTTTTGAGATGAAAAGGACTTTAGGGTGTCCCCAAAATAAGCTTTTAGGAGGATTGGCAGAAATCTACGTTGTCATGTCAGTCAATACCCCCTGTGACGTTTCTGTCGTTATCATCATGCTGTCCTTTTTCCTGCCTCACCCTCCCGTGGCCTCATCACCTCTCCCTGTTATTTGCCTATTGATGATCTCCTTCCGCCCCAGTCCCCATCCAACCCATGTCCCACGCCAAGGCCACAGGTTGCTCTTGACATTCATCTATATTCAGAATATGGTTTTAACTCTCATACACTGTCTCTAGAATTTTCTCATTACTCCCAAAGTGTGCATTGCCTCTCCATCAATACTGAAAGCTCCCGAGGATTAGGAGCCATTTCATATATCGTGGCATATTTCCTCCCATCCTTGTTTGCTGCTTTTTCCAGCACCTGGCCCCGAACACTGTGCGTTCACAGTGCACTCAATAAATACTAGTTGAATTGACTTCTCTAAACCGTACTAATTATTCATTCAGCTCAAGTCCCCATGTCTATGTAGAATGATGGATTTCCAGACACCAGGACTGAGGGTCAATTCAAATCTCTTGAGAGCCTATTGGATTTACACTTGGACAGCACCTTCCCCTCTCCCCGCTGGTAAATAGAGGGCAGAGGATTATGTCGCCCAGGCTTTCTAGACAGCTGCCCTGCATTTCATGCTCTCCCTAGAATTCCTGCTAGTGGCAGGCATGAAAATAAAACCACTTTTTTTTTTTCCTAAATTCTGTCAACAAAAGGGCCAATGACTGTCAAATTAATGACTCATTGAAAGTCCACTGCATCCTGTTTCTCTGACTTCTTGGAGGAAGTAGACCCCAAGATTTCCGAGAACGCTCTCAGCAATTTCTCTACTAAGCACTCCTTTCAGATGTTTGCAAGAGTGACAATATCTCCCTTATTGTAAGCCTGAGACTCGCGGAGACATTCCGCTGCGTGATATTTGAACATGGTCACATTGTGTTTCTGCTTGGAAGTGAAAATGGTGGCTGGTTAGGAGGGATGCAGTGGGTCTCACCTTTTCGCTTGTTCTTACCTGATGTGATCGTGCAGGCACAACACGCAAGATGTCCTACATAGCCACAGAAGACACTTGTAGTTGCTGGGATCGGTTTTAATACTCCACCAAATAAACTGGCCAAACAGCAGCACCGTATGTGCCGAGCACAAAAGTAATAGAGAAACTGCACAAGTCATAACACGTAGAAACGTCGCCGCTGAAATGTGCTCGATGAGTCACTATGTGCCACGGCAACACGCAGCCCCTTCTAAGATGCCAGAATCTTCCAGCGTTGCCTCATTCCACACAAATGGTCTGACCCGATTAAGGCAAATTCCTTACACTGTGGATTTTCCATCATTGTTTATAATGCTGTGGGCTGTGAGTACGAAATTTTAGGTTTTCATCATGAAGTTTGAGACAGGATGTTTGTACAAATAATTCGAATGAGTCAAGAAACCACTTCGGGGGAAACTTACAAAGCGATCCTTTAGCTTTATATGTCCTTTAGCTAAATATCTCCTCAATATAACATGCTTGGACAAGCTTGCCTGTCTCACTAATATTTTTAGTAAATTCAATAAAGTCATTGTGGCAATGTACGGTAATAATGTCGCTGGGCTTCTAGCTGCAGAAAGTGTCAGAGATAAACCGAAACAAGCGTGGAGTCACTATGAAAAATAAATTAGATTTGCTGTTTTGAAGGTGCATGCACGTCTATCAGAGACAAGAACTAAGTTATATAAAACTTTGGAAAAGGTCATAGATTAAAATATCCTAATATCAGAAATGGCCATACAATTAAAATGTATTTTCTTCCAAGTAGTGGAGACTTCTATTATCTGAGGAGTCCAGTCATTCATGCTCTCCACATAGACTAATAACCAATTAAAGATGACAGCACTTATTAGATACTGTTAATGATTCAATTCTGAGACAGTCACAAGACACTCTATTCCCTTTTCAAGCTTCTCGAACAGTTAATTAAAGAGCATGTTAGATTTCAGGCAAGCTATTTTTTTTTTAAACTTATGTTTTGTGATTCCTATTCTGTGTAATTAGGGTTTTCTCAATGTTATGCTTTCAAAACAAAACACAGGGGTCAGTTGGCTAATGTGAGATTCAAACTGTTATCCATAATCTCTGACTTCAAGTTATTGTGTTCATCAGAACAGCCTCATTTTTGAGGGATTGATCTGATACTACATAATTGGCATGTGTTTGCAGTAAAAACTTAACTCAATAAAATATGAGGGATTCAGACCAAGAATTTAAATTTAAAAAGAATTTATTGTTAATTAAAATATTTTTTTAAAGATTTTATTTATTTATTTGACAGAGATACACAGCGAGAGAGGGAACACAAGCAGGGGGAGTGGGAGAGAGAGAAGCAGGCTCCCCACAGGGGAGCCCGATGCGGGGCTCGACCCCAGGACCCTGGGATCATGACCTGAGCCGAGGGCAGATGCTTAACAACTGAGCCACCCAGGTGCTCCGCGAATAAAAATATTCTTAAACAGTGGAATAAACTTCGGTTATAGAGTCTTTGAGGTTCTAGGACGCTAACTATGTCATTTGGGGGCACTTTATGTGTCAATCGTGGTCTTTTAACAAGTAGATCTGCAGAACACTCATACTGCATGAAAAAATGACATTCATAACTCACAACGTTTTACACTTGCTAGGACACTTTCATATTCCTTGTGTCATGTAATCTTCAGAACGATCCTACGATACAGAAAATCGCCTTCTAAGGCTAGATGGACAGTGGACCAAAGATGTGGGTGGTGTTACGTCAGTGCAGGTGGTCAGAAACCAGCGGACCCAGGGAGGCGAGACAGGAACAAAGGGAGAGGGTTCAGTCATAATTGATCAACCGGCTCCCTGACTTTTGTACAGACAGGTTCCTTGAGGACTGGTGGAGGAATGGTGAAACCAGAGGAATCTTCCTTCGTCCTTCAGCCCTGGGGGGCATTGTTGTGAATGTAAGCAAACCAGAGACACACGGAAGAAAGCCACTGGAGTCTCCACTGCGAAACCCACTCAAAGCTGGTTACACTGATGTGGTTTCTCGCAGTAAGGGACCCATCAAAGGGCTTCACCCAGAGCCGGGGAAGCTGTACAGCCTCTCGCCGGTAAGCACACAAGAAGAGTAGCAGGAATTTTTACATAGCGAAGACAAACTATGTGAGGGAAATGTGGAAGAACTCCTTGGGGGTAGAACACCCCTATTTTAATGCAAAAACCCTGCAGAGGAGGCTGAATGAGAAGGCTGAAGTGTAAAAAGGAGAAAACTGAGGCAAAGTCACAAAACAGTACCCAATCAACATTTCTTGGGCACCTGTTTTTACGTATAATATCCTTTGAACTTTCCATTAACGCTATGGAAAAAGTAAGCCTCAAATAGTCTCAGTTCCTCTCTCGACATCTCATGACAATTTGAGGCCCTGCGTGAAATTCGAACTAGGATCTGATGACTGACCGCAGGCAGGAGTCTTTCCAGTTCACTCAGCACTTTGCTGATATGTCATAAGAAAATCTGTAATGAGGGCGCCTGGGTGGCTCAGTCGGTTAAGCGACTGCCTTCGGCTCAGGTCATGATCCTGGAGTCCCTGGATCGAGTCCCACATTGGGCTCCCTGCTCGGCAGGGAGTCTGTTTCTCCCTCTGACCCTAACCCCTCTCATGTGCTCTCTCTCATTCTCTCTGTCTCAAATAAATAAATAAAATCTTTAAAAAAAAAAAGAAAAGAAAAGAAAAGAAAATCTGTAATGACTTGTAATGCCTGAACAGAAGAGTTAAAGCTGAAGAAGGCAATCCTTGGAAACACCTGCTTTGCAAGGTTGGCCGTTGGCTGGCATCTGGGAATTAAATGCTAAACCCTTCCCTAGATTGATATAAAATTTTCCCTAAACGATAACAGTGGCTCGCTGTCCCCAAACTGTGTGAACAATGGGGCTTGTGTGGGACACGCATTCTCCTTCTGGGAGTCTGGAATTTTGTCTCCTCTGTGCTAGGCTGAGGGTGTCTATGTGACCAGGCCCCAGTAAAAACCTTGAACGTGGAGTCTCTCGTGAGCTCCCCTGGTAGACAGTATTTCACTTGTGTTGTCATAAGGCACTGCTGGAAGAACAAACATGTTTTGTGTGACCACACTGGGAGAGAACTCTTGGAAGCTTGTGCTTGGCCTCCTCTGGTCTTTGCCCCTGCTCCTTTTCTCTTTGCTGACTTGACTTTGCTCCTTTAGCTGTAACAAGCATTGCTATGAGTACAACTGTATGCATGCTCAGTCCCATGAGTCCTTCCTAGAAAATCACCAGACCTAGAGGTGGCCCCGGAGACCCCTAACTTAATGCCGCAAAAATAATAGTGATGGATTTCAAGTCACTGAAATTCTGCGTTTCATATTTAATTATTGATTCACAGAATACTTGTGCCGAGAGTTAAAACACAGCAAGTGCTAGAAAGTTTACAATACGGAAGAGCAGTGTCTTACTTACCTCCTGCCTATACCTCGGTTTTACTCCCTATAGGGAGCCATTTCCAACTCCTTCAGACATTTCTCCTGATATTTATATCCGTATTGATACATATGCTTATACTTAAAATTTCTTCATTTTGCAAGTTCAGTTGTTATCTATTGCCCTCCTACTATGGAAAATGTGGATTTAACTATCTTATGAGCACCTCCCTTCCAACACACCCACACAAACTTCTCTTCTTCCATCCTTCTAGTATGTTTTTTTGCAGGGGGGAGGGATGATTTTCGATTTAAAAAATCAATATGCAGTGTTTATATTATTATGACTGTACTATGATTCATCTCCTTTCTTCTACAACTTTTTCAAAAATATCCTGGAGATAAGTACTGTATATTTTTATTTGTGCTATATCACTAACTTTTCCTCTAAACTCTCTGTCAAAATTTTAAAACTCCTCCCAGCGAGGCAAATACATAAGGTAATTTGTCCTTTTCATTTATTTTTTTGATATATCCCTTTAGGGTTCTCTGTCCCCTCCTGCTGTGGATGTGTCACCTGGGAATTCTCTTCGCTTCTCTCGTACGTCGGATGCCCTGTTTCATGCTCTCATATTTTCCTGTTTCTCGGTTTGATGAAGCACATTCTCTAGAAGCCTCTTTGAAGTGGCACAAGGGAGTGAAATGTTTGAGACGTGCATGTCTGGAAATGTGTTTATTCTACCCTCACACTTGATTGTTAGTTTGGGTAGAGAATTCCAAGTTGGTCATCATTTCTCTTCAGAATTGTGAAGGCATTCTTCCCCTGTATCCTAGTTTCTTGGGTCGCTGACTAGGATTGCTAGAAGTCTAACTGATTTTCAGATTCTAGGATCTTATCTTTTCCCCAGTTGTCTAAAATTTCACAATGACGTGTCTCTGCATCACTTTTCCGGGAACTCAGAGGGCCTTTTCAATAGGGAAACTCATGGCCCAAGAGATTTTCTTGTACTATTTTTTTTTTTAATTTCTTATTCAACTGTCTCTGTTATCTTTCTCCAGAATGCTTTTTTAAAAAAATAGTTTTATTTCTTGAATCGATGCTCTAACTTTTATATTTTTCTAGATCTTTGTCTTTTTGGTTAATTTTGATGGGATTTCTTCTACTTTGTCTTCCCATCTACTGTTGAGCTTTTAAGTTCATTATTGTAATTTTGATTTTCCATTTTCTGGTTGTTCATTTAATCGTTTTTTCCCCTTTACGGATGCAATGTCTCATGCCTCAGGTGGTAAGTCCAGGATGTTTTCTTTTCTTCCAATTTGTTTTTTTTTCTGTCTTTTTGTTATTAAAATTTTTACTAATTTTACTAAATTAGTCATTTAGGGAGAAAACTTTCCTCAGGTGCCTGGTGATTTCAGTTATCTATTTGTGTTTATGAGCAAGGAACAAAAAGCTGGTCACAGGCATAGTGGGAGCTTGCTGACCAATCAGCTTCACTGAAGGGCTATCAGGAGAGGCCTGGCCATTAGTTATAGAATCTCAGTGTCATAAGTCTTTTCCCCTGGATCAGTCTCTTTCTTTTTTTTTTTTTTTTCTTTCTTTGTCAGAGACAGAGAGAGAGAGAGAACACAACCAGGGGGAACTGCAGGCAGAAGGAAAAGCTCTCAGCAGAGAGCCTGATGCGGGGCTCGATTCCAGGACCCTGGGATCATGACTGAGCCAAAGGCAGATGCTTAACCAACTGAGCCACCCAGGTGTCCCGGGTCAGTCAGTTTCTTGATGGGGGAATTCTCTTGCCTGAGGGATGTAATCCTGGATGCTAGTGTTTGGGGCATCCAGGAAGGAAGGAAACTGGGGACTCTCACCTTCAAATATGAGGATTTTCACTTACTCCTTTTCCAACCCTTGCATTATATCTAAAGACAGAAAGTACATTAGTAATTCAAGCAGAGGAAAATCAATATAAAGAAATGTTAACTAGTAAAAAGTGATTAGCTACTAAAAAAGGGAGGGGGAGTCTTTAAAAGCTCCAGAAGTAGCCAAAAAAAAAAAAAAAGCAATTATTACCTTCAGACTGTTTAGGCTAAGGGAGAGTGATCCATAAAGGAAATGAGACTAGGAACTGGGAGAGGCACTCCATGCCCCGGCCCCACCACACACACACAAGGGTGCGATTAGATCCCCTCAAAGAGGGCACAGCTACTAAGAAACACACAGCCCAGCACTAGCAAAGAGACTGCCAGAGGACACCCACCAGCGATGATGTGTAGAAGTGCGGATGGGCTGAGCTGCTGTGGAAATGGTCATCCGGTGAGGAGACGGTTACCTGAGGGCCCAACTAGAGCTGCCATGGAAGGAAGTGGCTCCTGGGCGGACGGAGCATGAGCTGAGTGTGACTGGAGCTGGTCACAAGGGGTCACTGAGGTGAGCACCACCAGGCCTCCCTCACCAATCCACTGGCTCCCCCCTAAATAAAATGGCAGCAGAAACTGAACCAGAAGGAAAGCAAGCACTTTCCTGCTACTGTTACCTTGTGGTGTCACTCTAGAAACTTCTATTGACAAAGCCTCATATTGATCCTGTCAGCCAAAAAGAAATGCTCACAGGGTTCAATTCCAGTATCACAAATCAGGGCAAGGAAAGGTGGATATGGAAGTGAGAGACAATAAATGGGTCACAGGCACACCTGCCTGGCTCTGGCTTGGTGTCTGAGTTTAGCGCCTCTTTGTCAATTTCTAGAGCATGAATCTTCTGTCCCCTGTGGTGGGGTACGGAAGGGGACCTGTGAGCTGACTGCTTCTTATAGAGACTGTGAATCAATGCTCTTTTCAACTACATTCCTCATCCCTAAGCTTAGAGGTTCCTGATACCTCTGTTCTCCAAGCCTCTGAGACTCACTTGAGCAAACTGGCTTCTCATTATCACTTCTCCCATTGCACGGGGAGATTTCTGCTTCCTCCACAATGCCACATCATTTACTACTTGTCTGTCCACTTTATGACTCCCAAGATCCTGTTGACATCTCTCTTCTAGTATCGTATTTTCTCCCATTTTTCCCTGTTCCTGTAGATTTATGACTTTTACAAAAATCCATTTACTGTCATTTTATTGGAATGTAAGGGGAGATAAAGAGAACCATGCCTTTCAATTCCCCATATTTAAGACACCAGCCTTTTATTGAAAATATAAGTATTTATTTATGAATTAAAAAAAACTAGCTAGACTAAGTAGTGATTAACAACAAATCGTTTTTAGTTTGGGAGGTATTTAAATTACACCCACGGATATGTACTTCCAAGCTTACTCTGTAACTACCAAAGATTGGTTTCAGAAACACAAGTATCAAGAATCAAATTATGGTATTTGTTGAAAATGCACATTCTTAAATCCATCCTAGATTGTATGCATCGGGCTTTTGGGGGGTTGAGCCGACTAATCTGCATTTTAAACGCATTTCTCAGATAACAAGTTTAAAGTTTGAGAAGCACTGTTTGATGTTGTATTATTAATGCGTGACAGAATATTTTGATTTAGCCTTTTGGTGAAAAGATTTTATTAGGAAAAAGACCATAAAAAAGTGACTCTCAAATAAGGATTATCTTGTTTGTTTGCTTGCTTTTTCACCATACCTGGGTGAGTCTGGCTGGTTGGTATACACAGCCGTCAGTGGAAAGACCATCATTCATCTGTTGTTTGAAGGAAAATGGTCTAAAACTCTTCATAGCCTCCTAAGGGCCAGCTTCAGATTCAGCCACAGGACAGTGACAATAAATGACAGCAACTGCCTCCATTAGACTGTGGATAAAAATGAATGTGTGTTCCAAGGCCTTGATGAGCGAAATCAATTATGCAAAGTGAAACTCCACATTACTCTTTTGTTCCATCCCAAATCTCGAGCTGACTGTAAAGTGGGAAGTCAGCCTTCAGCGGTTCCAGGAAAGTCAGAAGCAGGTAATGAGCCACCTCCTCCCTCCATCCTCCAGGCCTTAGCTGTGCAGTGATGGGTTTTGCTCTTTAGTAAGACATTTCGTACTCATGATATTTTGTATCTCCTTTTCTTTTAAAATGATAGCACTAGGGACGCCTGAGTGGCTCAGTCGGTTAAGCGTCTGCCTTCAGCTCAGGTAATGATCCTGGGGTCCTGGGATCGAGTCCCGCACTGGGCTCCTTGTTCAGCAGGGGGCCTGCTTCTCCCCCTGCCTCTGCCACTCCCCCTGCTTGTGCTCTCTCTCAATCTCTCTGTCAAATACATAAATAAAATCTTTTTTAAAAATGATAACACTAATTCTCTTTCTATGAAAGCAATATATGCTAATTGAAGACAAATTAGAAAACTGAGAAAAATTGAGAAGAAAATAAAATGTACCCAGAGATAAGCAGTGTTAATGTTTTGTGTATCCCCATCCAGTCTTCCTTATGTGTGTTTCACAGGGTTGAAATAAGGCCTTTTATCTAGTTGTGTACCTTGGTTTTTTCCACTTAACGTTTGTAAGCATGTCTCCACGTGATTAAAGTTCTTCATAAACACTTTTAAAGATTGTAGAACATCAATTTTATAGCTATACATTCACTTAGCCACTCCTCAATTGCTGGATATTTACATTGTTTCTGACTTTTTGCTGTTACAAATAACACAATATAAGGCTTTGTTTATCAATTTTGGCCCACGTTCCCAGCTTCTTCCTAAGGATGCATTCCTAGAGATGGTGAATATTTTAAGGCTCTTGATAGCTATCACATTATTTTCCAGAAAACTTGTCTCTTACATACTCCCACAAGCAAGGAAGGAGAATGCCCCTCTCACTACTGTTTCAACAGGTCTGGAGATTATAAATACTCTCCTTCTCCAACCCAGGGACAACCCACTCTTCACATTTTTAGCTATTGTTTTAGATGCTTACCTCTAGTAATATGTTTGTTCCACAATTTCAAAGTTGTAGACATTATCTAGTCACTTCCACCAACAGACTAGGATTTAGCTCATTTACACTCCTGCCTGCCTACCCCACTTTTCATCCCTGCCTCCCCCTGATAAACTTATATCACTGCTCTGCTTAACCAATCATAGGTCAATAATTAATTATTAAGTAATATAATGATAATATTATCTCATTGTGATTGTCATTAAGATATTAATAGTTGTTACAATTATGATATTAAATTATTACTATAAATACTATCCAAGAGACCCACATTGTATGTTAATATCACATTTACTTTCCCACCCCTGTGTGCTTGGGCTGGTATTTCTAATTGTCCTTTTCTTCTTGCATTATCTTCCTTTGGCATCGCTCTCATTTTTCTAAATGTACCATTCCATCAGGGATTCTGTTGAGTCTCCCTTATTTTCCTGGAGATCTTCCCACCAAAGTTCTTCATATTCTCGCTTCAAGATGGGTCAGGAAAAGGGGCGCCTGGGTGGCTCGGTTAAGCGACTGCCTTCGGCTCAGGTCATGATTCTGGAGTCCCGGGATCGAGTCCCACATCGGGCGGGGAGTCTGCTTCTCCCTCTGACCCTCCCCCCTCTTGGCGGGGAGTCTGCTTCTCCCTCTGACCCTCCCCCCTCTTGTGCTCTCTCTATCTCATTCTCTCTCTCAAATAAATAAATAAAATCTTTAAAAAAAAAAAACTAATGATGTGATGTATGGTGATTAACATAACATAATAAAATTTAAAAAAAAAGAATGTTCTCGATGAAGCGGTAAAAATGATTAATTTTATTACTCTTGACCCTTGCATACATGTATTTTAATACTCTGTGTGACAAATGGAAAAGGACGCATAAAAAAGTTCTGCTGGAAGCTGAAGCACGATGGTTGACAAAAAGCACTGTGGGATGGGTCTGAGCTGTGAGCTGACCTAGCCTTTTTTATAGACTGGAATACGATCTTTGCTTAAAAGAATCACTGACAGGGCGCCTGGGTGGCTCAGTCGGTTAAGCGACTGCCTTCGGCTCAGGTCATGATTCTGGAGTCCCGGGATCGAGTCCTGCATCGGGCTCCCTGCTGGGCAGGGAGTCTGCTTCTCCTTCTGACCCTCCTCCCTCTCATGCTCTCTGTCTCTCATTCTCTCTCTCAAATAAATGAATAAAATCTTTAAAAAAAAAAAAAGATGGGTCAGGAATGAAACTGTTCTCTAATGAGCCCTCTGGTTTTTAATACTCCACATCTCTTCTTTCCTTTTTAGTGCCTGGAGTTTTTGAGCCAGGCTGGTCCAGGGCCAGCCAGCAACCACCTATTCTGCATCCCACAGTGGCCCTGTGGGCACATTAAGCTTTGGCTTCCTCCCGCCTGCTCCATCAAACGCTACTCTTCAAGAATTTTGAGATTTCTCAGCCTCAGATAGCCCTTATCCCAGGGGTTTTCAACTGGGGATGAATTTGCCCCCAGGGGGACGTTCGGCAATGTCTGCAGACATTTTTTTTTTTAATGTTCAGTTAGCCAACATATAGTACATCATTAGTTTTTGATGTAGTGTTCAATGATTCATTAGTTGCGTATAAGACCCAGTGCTCATCACAACACGTGCCCTCCTGAATACCCATCACCTGGTCTGCAGACATTTTTTATGATCACAACTAGAAAGGGGGATTGCTACTGGCTTTGAGTGGGTAGAGACCAGAGATGTTGTTCAACATCCTACAGTGCACAGGATGGCTGCTACAACATAGAATTATTTATCATTTTAGTGGCATAGAGAGGACATTCATATATATATATGTATATATATATATTCAAATTGATATCTTTGTATCACTCAATCTCTTGGAGATTCAGTTTTTTCATTCATAAAATGGGATTGATACTTGGGACTATTTTAGGATTAGCAGGGCTAAATGAGATGATTTATGAAAAAGGCCCAAAGCATAAAAATTCTTTTAAACTATCAGAAGTTTAGGGGCACCTGTCTGGCTCAGTTGCATGCAGAGCATGCAACTCTTCATCTCGGGGTTGTGAGTTCCAGCTGCATGTTAGGTGTCGAGATTACTTAAAAATAAAATCTTAAAAAAAGCTATCAAAATTATAGTTTGAAATTTTTTGATAGTTTGATGGGTTTAAAAATGTTATCTTGCTTACATTACTTTGCACTGACAATGCTAAATGGTTCCATAAGCTTCTTTTGCAATTTGCAGTCATTCTGGTGTGATTTATCTGTTTAACTCCTTTATTAAGATTTATTAACATTAGATGTTCTTTATAACTCAAGTACTCTGGCCCCACCAGCTTGTGCCTGCAAAATAAAGTCACATTAACTTTAATACCCAAAGTATCACTCTGAATCGCTATATCTCAAATTAATAAGAAATTCCCTATGGAGGCACCTGGGTGGCTCAGTTGGTTAAGCTTCAGCCCAGGTCATGATCCCAGGATCCTGGGATCAAGCCCCGCATTGGGTCTGCTTCTCCCTCTCCGTCTGCCTGCATGTGTTTGCTCTGTCAAATAAATAAATTTTTAAAATCTTAAAAAAAAAAAAAAAAAAAGGAAATTCACTATGTTCCAGGGTTACTCTTCCCAAGTATCACTGAGTGAATCCGGAGTTATTTTTTATTTTATTTATTTATTTATTTTAAGATTTTATTTATTTATTTGACAGAGAGAGACCCAGTGAGAGAGGGAACACAAGCAGGGGGAGTGGGAGAGGGAGAAGCAGGCTCCCTGAGGAGCAGGGAGCCCTATGCGGGGCTTGATCCCAGAATCCTGGGATCATGACCCGAGCCAAAGGCAGACGCTTAATGACTGAGCCACCCAGGCGCCACTTAATTTTTTTAAAGATTTATTTATCTATTAGAGAGAGAGCATGAGAGAGTGGGAGGAGGGGCAGTGGGAGAAAATCTCAAACTCCCTCCTAGGGTGGAGCCTGACGGGGGGCTCGATCCCACAACCCCGAGATCATGACCTGAGCCAAAACCAAGAGTCAGATGCTCAGCCCACTGACCCACCCAGGTGCCCCCTGCCCGCCAGAGATATTCAAATGCCTGTCCTTGGCACTTGCTGTCCCCTGCTGGGAGAGCAGGAACTTGCATTCACCGCCCCCCACCCACCCCTCCACTAGATGGGCTGCATTCTGTGGCTGTCCCCTCTGCATTCCCTCCTCACGGCTCCACCTCCTGGTTTCACATGCCTCCCATGTCACCATTCAGCCCCTGATGGTGGTCATGGGAATGCAGCATAACGGGACAAACCCCTGCCTACAGAGATAGAGCTTTACATCTGAGCCAGGACTCTTGTTTCCACTCACTCTGGTGCAGGAATTGGCTCAACCCTCGTAGGTGGAGATGGATCATCACGATATGATGAAGACCTCAGTATTCAGGTCAATGAGGATTGTTCCACAGTGAAACTGCCAAAAGTCCGAGTGAGTCAGCTCTTTAAGGAGATTTGTACACTTAGTGGTTTTCTATGTAAAATGTACTGAGCGTTTGCTCTGTGCAAATCAAGGCCTGGAACGCCACTGTTTGAGGGCGGAGGCTCTGGCCTGCACTTACTAGCTCAAGCCCGGGTCTGGGCAAGTTACTTAACGCACCGTCACGGGGATTGGTGGTAACACCTGTCCCACGGCGCTGTCGTGAGCTTTGAAGACAGCAGTGCACGTGGAGCGCTTAGAACAGAACCCAGCAATCAAACAGTGCTGCCTCCCTTACTCTTGCGTTCCCAGGGTCGGCTGCAGAGCCCGGCCCCAGCAGGTCACCATCATCCACTCACTGAGTCACAAGTCGTGAGGCGCCTGGGAACAATCTCCAGGTCTGGGGCCTGTGTGTGCCCTCCCAGAAAGGTACAAAAAAAGCCAAATCTCCATCAGCTGTCTCCACGTTTCAATCTAAGTTTGGCCCAGGAGAGAAAAAGCTCTGTAAGTTGGAGCCTTACGTAATAATAGAACTTCATGCGCTTACAGGAATTCATACCATTTTAAAGTTCGTATCTAAGTTCTTGACTTAATTAGGTCTTGTATCTTTTTTTTTTTTTTTTCCTTAAAAGCAAAAACACAGAACCAGAGGTTGGCTCCCTCCAACGTGAGAGGGCAGTCCCGTGGGTGCCTGCGGAAAATCATCCTGCGAATATCAAAGCTATCCCACTGGGCACCTTGCTGCATTCCGGATTAAGTTGCCTTGGGCCAGAATGGGCTCTATTTCTATTGCACTCTGACCTGAGGGTGAACTGATGTTCTGCATTCGATTTATAATTCTTACTCTAAGCCACCGTTAGGAACGTATTCCTTACCTCCGAAGAAAGAAGGAGCAGGCTTTTTGTGCCGGTAAGGGTGACTTGCCAATTTTAAACATGGGAAGAGGTCTATCTAATTGTAAGTCACTGCAGACGGTGACAATGTTTGTCACATCTTTGTACCCCCATGGCTCCTGCCGCCTGAGGTCTGGTCCATAACAAGCACTCACTACATTTAATATTTCATCCTTGACTCTCTCTCTCTTTTTTGCTTTTAAAAACAATAAGAAGTATGAAGGAACCTAAATAAATGTTGGACGATTAAAGTGATGTCATAAAAGTGACATGAGCCCAATTTTTACTGTTAATGAAATGGAGCTGTGTCACACACATAAAAAAACATAGAAGATACCATATAAGATTTAAAATGAATGAAAGACTAACGAGTAGGCTGCTCTCTTAATCATTTCATTTTAGCCTCCTTCATGTATTCCAGAAGCTGCTTTTGAGCACCTGTCTTCTGCTTAACACGAAGGAAACTCCCTCAACCCCATGCTCTTGAAGAGGTTCCAACCTAATTAGGAGACAGCCTCTCTTTTTGTCCTGTCCACATGCAGTTGCACTAAGATCTCGAAGCCTCGAGCCAAGGCATAGGGGGGCCCAAAACAGATGAGAG